>NC_132839.1:78045107-78350285 GCF_048164855.1 Canis lupus baileyi
CTCAGTGGTTGATCTCAAAGGTTAACCTTTGGCTCAGGTTGTGATGCCAGGGTCTTGGGATCGAGTCCCAAATCGGGCTCCCCACAGGAAGCCTGCTTCTTTTTCCCTCTGCCCATGTCTCTGCCTTTCTCTTTGTGTATCTTATGAATAAATAAATAAAATGTTAAAAAAAAAGAACTAAGAGAAATTGTTATCAGCACACATAATGGCAAAAGGTTGTTTTTGAGACTTAAAGGAAATCATAAAAAATAACTTGAATCTTCAGAAATGAAAAAAGAACAACAGTGAATTAGACTGTGAAAGTTTGAAAAATTAAATAGGTATGTTGTAATACCTAAAGCAATTACTAAAAAATAATACAAAGTAATAATGGCAAAATCAATAGATAAATTAAAATAAAATACTAGAAATACTAACATACTCAAAAAATAGGATATGAGAAACAAATGAACAAAACTGAGAGAATAAAATAGTAATAAAGTTGTAAACCCAAATCCAATCATATTGATAATTTCATTGAATATTAGTCATTGAAAATTTTATTTTTTTTGAGAATTTTAATTTTTAGGGCAGTTCTAAGTTCCTAACAAAGTGTAGAAGGTGTACTCCCTGTCCCACATATGCATAGCCTTTTCTATTATGGGTGTTCCCATCAGAGTGGTATATTTGTTACAATGGATGAATATACATTGACACATAATAACTACTCAAAGTGCATAGTTTACACTAGGGTTAGTTCTTTGTGTTGTATGTTCTATGGGTTTGGACAATGGCATGTATCCGTCATTATAGTATAATAATACTGAGTTTCACCTGGTAAAAATTCTCTGTCCTCTGCTTATTCATCCTCCTTACCCCACAATCTCTCTGGCATTCACTGATTTTTTTTCTTTTTAAGATTTTATTTGTTTATTCATGAGAGACATACAGAGAGAGGCAGAGACACAGGCAGGGGGAGAAGCAGGCTCCATGCAGGGAGCCCGGTGTGGGACTTGATCCCGGGACCCCGAGATCACACCCTGAGCTGAAGGCAGATGCATAACCGCTGAGCCACCCAGACGTCCCTACCACTGATCTTTTTTATTGTCTCCATAGAGTTGTCTTTTCTAGAATGTCACATACTTGGAATCACACAGTATGTAGCCTTTTCAGATTGGCTTCTAGCACTTAGTAATATACATATATGGTTCTTCTATATCTTTTATGGCTGATAGCTCATTTCTTTTTTATTTAATTTTATTTATTTATTCATGAGAGACACAGAGAGAGAGGCAGAGACACAGGCAGAGGGACAAGCAGGCTCCATGCAGGGAGCCTGAAGTGGGACTCGATCGGAGTCTCCAGGATCAGGCCCTGGGCTGAAGCAGCTCTAAACCGCTGAGCCATCCAGGCGGCCTACATGTATGCTTTAAATTAATGGATTACATGGTGTGTGAGTTATATGTTAATTAATATATGTTTAAAAATAAACACATTGGAAGCAAACAATAAAATGTTAAAGTGCAGAGGGTACCTGGCTGGCTTAGTCCGAAGAACCTGTGACTCTTGATCTCAGGGTGGTGAGTCTGAGCCTCACACTGGGTGTAGAGATTACTTTAAAAAACAGTAATAGTAAAATAAATAAATAAATTCTAAAAAACCTGAGTATATGACATAAATTATTTGGTCTACTTAATGACAATCTCTTATGAATATTGGCAAACTGTACTCCATGAAATAACAAGAGATCTGCAAAGCAACAGTGCTTCATGCTTGGGATGAGGGGCTTTCTAGTTATATTTCAATAGAAACGTATAGTTCCAAACAGTAATATTCCTTATTAACATTTGGAAGACAATTGATTTTTAAATGTGTTATCATTCAAACTATGATTTTGTTGTCACTGATTTCCAAGGACAATCTATATAATAAACAGTACTCAAATCCAAGGTTTATCAATATTAAGTCATTTCTTGAATGAGTAAATATGTATTTGCACTTCATAATTCCCTTTGTAATAGTTTAAAATATAGGGACATAGGGTTGAACTGAACCTAGATCCTCTTTATCAGGCTTTACAGCGGAGGTACATAAATTATGTGTATAGCACCTTTGACAGCAGTAATTTTTTTCAATAATTTACTGCAGCATAGTAGTTTAAGAAGCAGCATATTTATTGCTAGACATCTCCAAATATTTAATTTCTCCTTATGTTGAAGCAACTATGGTCCTATAAATCTCACACAAGCAGCTTCCATCTGCTATCTAAAGCAAAAAGTACACATCTACTCTCAGTTCTAAAGTAGAAAGCCTCCAATATTTGCAGGTAAATAAAGTGTCCTTAGTTTTTTATTTTCTAGAGTAAATGCATCCTTCAAAGATATTACTCATATAAAGTGATTTTTATGTGCCTAAATATCAATTTAGAGTCCCTTGGACTACAGTCACTTATTTATTCATTCTTGCATTCATTAAGTAATCTATCCCACCATGCATTCATCTTAATAGCAGCCATCCTACATGCATTGACTGAGCTTCAACAAAAATCCAGGTTAACTGAATAAATATGCTAATTAAAAGGAGCACAAGATGTATGATCTACAACAATTTTTTTCTTTAAGTAAAGCAACTGCTTAATAAGTGATTTCTGGCCTATTGCTTTTTTTGAAATATTTTGATATTGACATTCAAATGTTTGTCAGCTTCTACTACTAGGTAATTCTCTGATTAGAGTTAATATGCAATTATAAACTAATTAGACATCTAGAAAGTTTGGGCCAAATGTGAAAATATAGACAAAGACAATACATTTATAATAAATTTAATAATAAATATGACAAATATAGCAAAGCCATGTAATTACCATAAAGAAAAAACATAAATATCTATGAAGTTATCTTAAAAAAATATCCCTCTTTGATTTCTGTGTATTCTATGTTTCTGTTATTGTTTATTTTTATGTGATGACTTATTTTTATTTTTCTTCACTTTGAGGATGAAAGATTTCAACAAATATAACAGATAAGATATAAGAATATAAGACAGAGATAGAGCAAATATAGAATAGGATAGCAAGGTTAATAAATTCCATGTTTCTATTACTAAGCCTTATTAATCATTAATTCATGATTAGTATAGTTTTGTATATATCCAGCCCACTAACCCTTCAATATCATACTGTTTCACTTTTAAGTATTTCAGTAGATATTTTAAAAAGCTAAGGGCTTTAGAAAAGTAACCACAATAACATCATCATAATAAAAAACTAGTAATACCTTTATATCATAAAATATCTTATATTCAAATATACATGCAAATGTGTTTGTAAAAATTTTCCTGTTCTTGAATTTATGATTTTTTAAAAAATTTGAATCAGGGTCAAAATGAAATCTGAAATTGCTCTTGGTTGATAAGTCTCTTTAGGCACTTGTACTACACAGCTTCCTCCTCTCTTTTTCAAGTTTTTCTTGTAATTTATTTGATAAAGAAACTAAGGATCCCTGGGTGGCGCAGCGGTTTGGCACCTGCCTTTGGCCCAGAGCGCGATCCTGGAGACCCGGGATCGAATCCCACATCGGGCTCCCGGTGCCTGGAGCCGGCTTCTCCCTCTGCCTATGTCTCTGCCTCTCTCTCTCTCTGTGTGACTATCATAAATAAATAAAAATTAAAAAAAAAAAGAAAGAAACTAGGTTATTTCTCATATAGTGTTACCATTATCACAGCCTCTTGTTCCTCTAAGTGTACTATTAATTGCAGCTGATCAATATTTGATTTTTGATATAGCAAGGCATAGCGTTATTATGACATTTACAATTAAACTGTACTTAATAACGTGTACATGTGATTCTATGTATTTAATTTAAAATATATTTGAAATGGTATTCGATGTCCAAAATTGGTTCTTTAATTGAAATAATTACACTTTGTCATTGAATATTTTTTTCTGTAGATCTGTGGCTCCCGGTTATTTAGAAAGAAAGGGGGAAAGAAAGAAAGTGGGGAAAAATGGTGACTAAAAACACAGCAGCTGGATTTAAATTTCCTATTGAGTAATATATTGCAATAATTTAATATATGTGCAGTTACTCATCCTCCAATAAATTTCTTTTATAAGCAAACAAATACATTATACTCTACTGTTTAATTATCAATAGATATTTAAATAAATCTTTTGTAAAATAATCTCCCTGGTTTAGTCTGAAATAATTCACAATAGCCAATAAAAAAAGTCTAATTGTTGCTAATGTATTTCTATTCATAAAATGAAAATACAATCAGTTCAAGGGATTATTAAGAAATTCAATTGAAGGGGCACCTGGATGGCTCGGTTGGCTAAGTATCTGAGTCTTGATTTCGGCTCAGGTTATGATCTCAGAGTCATGATCTTAGCTTTGTGAGATGGAGCATCCTGTCAGGTTTTGCACTGAACATGGACTCTGTTTAAGATTCTCTCACTCCCTCTCCCTTGGCCTTCCCCTCCTCCCCCCAGTCTCTGCTATCTATCTCTTAAAAAAAACAACTGTTGGGTTATGGACATTAAAGAGGGCATGTGATAAAATGGGCACAGGGTATTACATAGACTGATGAATCACTGAAGTCTACCTCTGAATCACTGACCTCTACCTCTGAAGTAAAAGATTAATGTTAATTAAATGAATTCAAATAAATTTTAAAAAGAAATGAAAAGAAGAGAAAAAAGTTGCATTGAAGATCTTTTTTAAAAATAATCTTCATTCTGTCAATGGTAGGCAAACATGTTGTCATTATTATTAATTATACAAAAATACTATAGCAATATTAGAAGGAAAATAAAAATAAATATCCCCTGGTTCCATGCATAGTCAGTCAAAATTTTTTCTCAAGTTTTCCTTTAGTTTCTTTATACATGTAAAATATTAATTGTATATTGACTCAAACTCGGCAAATCTATTTCTGTAGTCTGCATTTTTTATCGAATATTATATCATTAAGAGGGTTGACAATATAATGGTAATTAAGACCTTTGAATTCAGGATTAAAGATGTGATCTTGAAGCTTAAAACTTCTGGGTCTTGACTTTCTCATTGAAAAATAAAATAAAAATATTTATCTTATGATAAGCTATTATACTATAAATAATAAACATAGTAAGCATATGATGAAAATAAGCATTAAGTAAATTATAGCTGCTAAAACATTATTATGTTAATCACAATCAAGAGTTACAAAATATTCTTTTGAGTTAGTTAATATTTTATACTATGTTTAATCATGCCTCTTAGTCAACATTTTTTTTAAAGATTTTATCTTTAAGTAATCTCTCCACCCAACCTAGGGCTTGAACCTACAACCCCAAGATGAACAGTTGCATACTTTGTTGACTTACCCAGCCAGGTGTCCCTTACTCTACTTATATCAGTTATCACAAGAAGTCTCAAACTCTTACGTTAACCCCCATGTCTTCCAGTCTAAATCCTGTAAGGCTACATACCTATGGTAATCTGTCCCTTGTCACACTCCTTCCCGATTTGTAAGACAATCTCCCTAGCTAGGAAAGAGAAACGTGTCCCCTGATAGGCATGAAATGACATAAAGTTCACAGCTAGGTCAATGTATTCTCCCATTATACATAAACATTTGCACAAAACAACAGCAAACAACACTTGTGACTGAATAGATAAACAAAAACTTCATAATTAATTATGTCTGAACACAAAGTCAAAACCATTGTCTCAAACACCAAAATGACTAAATCTTTTTATACTAGCTAGTAGGAGTGACTGGTGCTTCTTTACTGATCAGATTAGGCTTTGCTCTTTTCTTCTGATCAAGACAGGAATTACTAAAATATCCAATTAAAGAATTACGCCGTCTCTTTTACAGCCTCCAATCTAGAGCAAAGTCTCCCTTTTGTGTATTCTCCACCAATAATCTAACACTAGTCCAAATTCTACAATAAATCCTTTCTAAAATGTTCTCATTGAAAATCCAATGAAGCATTTTAGTGGAACAAGTTTTGACAAGCAATAAACTCAAATTTGTTGAACTACCTATGTTCCTGTGGTCTTTGGCTAAAGAGTATTCACAGAGCCCTCTGAACTGTGCTGTCCATCAGAGGCAACATTTGCTATATTCTCAGTATCTTCTCTGAACCATCTTTTTATGTAGTAGCTGAATTAAAAATCATAAAGTCATAATCTCCCTTGAGTGAAACATTCCCTGTACAATTCCTTCAAATATTGACTGGATTTTCTTCCTTGGTATTCATGTCATTGAACCTAGAGTTGAAAAGGCATCAAGTTGCTCTATATTGTTACTTGAAGACAATTTTTCTCCCTACCTCCAAAGTATTCTCCTCCGGCCACATGATCATCACGTCTACCATACTTCATTGTTACCACTATCTGCCAAACCCTGAATCCATCCTACTCTCCTTACAAAAGTTTTACTTCCTGGGTCATTGTCATTATTCACAATATGTATGTTTGGCTATTACCATTTTTATATGAATTATTCCCCTCAATATGAAGGTCTCTCAGTTCTATGAATGACTCTTTTCCATTAATTTTGTCTTCTTTGTATCTCAGCTTCTTACTCCCATGATCATGATTTAGACCTTGTTATTACTATAATCTCAACTTCAGGCATTCTGCTCTTGGGCCACTACCTTTTGTCTTTCGAGTCCATTTGTCTTTAGTATAGCACCACTCCAAACCTATACTGGAGTGTGGCTGGAGAAAAATAGATGACCAAAGTAGATATTCTTAGATTAAATGCCATGACCAAAAACCTCCAAGTGGACTCTTCATGCTGCTTGGCAGTCACAGTGTACAGTCTTTTTTTTTTTTTTTCTTATTTTTTTTCACAGTGTACAGTCTTAAACCATCCTCTCTCCAACTTCCCAAATGACTACTTTGCACCTCCTTTTCTCCTCAGACTCTAAACTCTTTTTCTCATACTCACTTCCATATGATGATATTATTTTAGTTACTAAAACAGTTGAAGGAATCAGAGGGGAATCTTCAAAGACAAAGCATTACTTTTTTTCTTGCTGTGTAATAAATTGCCGCAAACTTAGTACCTTAAAGCAGCAAACATATTGTCTCACAAGTCCTGTGGGTTAGGAATCTGGGCATGGCTTAGCTGTGTGATCTGCTTCAGGGGTATCATCTAAGGCTTTATTGGGGAGAGATCCACCTCCAAGCTCACATGGTTATTGACAGGGTTCATTGTCTCAAAGATTCTCAGCTTGAGGGTCTCAGCTCCTCGCTAGCTGTCAGTTTGAGGCCACCTTCAACTTTTCACCTGGGCCTCACTATGTGATGCTTATGTCATCAAAGCCAGCAAGGAGAGAATCAATAGTTTACTAGCAAGACAGAAATTAACAATCTTATGGAATACAATCATGGAAGTGGCATTCCATTATCTTTACTGCATTATATTGATTAAAAGTAAATCACAAGTTGTGCCTACATTTATTGGGGAGGACTACTCAAGGCCATAGATCCAAGACAGCAATTATATTTGTGGGCTATGAGCATTTATTTGTCACCAATCACAAACATCACATCTACCCACCCCCTAGAATCTATACTACTCTTTCAAAAATTTTCTTCATCTATTTCCTTTAGCAGCTATCAAACTAATTATTTCCTCTTCTTTTTACAACAAAACTTCTTGAAATTTTTTACTCACTGTCTCTAATGCCCCCCTCACATTTTCTTTAAAATCCATTCTAATTATGATTACATTCTCAATACTTCAGTGGAATTTCTCCTCTCAAAGTCACCAATTACTTACACACTGATAAATTCAATAGTAAGTTTTAATACCTCATTTTATTGATTTAGCAGCAGTATTTGATATGTTAGCTTTCCTGGAATATTTCTAAAAATAAGCTTAGGATTCCATATACTCTTGGTTTTTCTCCTCCCTCACCAAATACTCCTTTTGGTGTGTACCTCACCTGAAGACAGCCATGGCAAGTGTCCTCTGATGTTTTCTCTCCTCCAACCTTACAACCGTACATCTTTCATCTGTAGTAATATCTTTACACTGTCACTTACACCTAGTCTCCTCTTCTTGTCATCTCGGGTTTTGATGTTAAATGCTAAGTATGTGATTAGGTCTCCCATATAATATTTCCAGTTCAAATTGTTCTTCTGAAAAAAACAGACTTGGATATTCAACAGTTTACTTATCATCTTCATTTGCTTACCTAATAGAGGTTTTAAACATCCTGTGTCTGAGACTGCAGTCCTCATCCCTTCACACTACTTCATGAAAAAAAAAATCAATCAGCTTCCCCATCTGAGTGAAAAGCAAGTACATTTTTACAATTGTTCTTAGAGTACTAGGTCTGTTCCTTTCCCTCATACCTCATATCCAATCATTTGAAAAGCCTATTGGTCCCGGGTGCCTGGCTTGCTCATTCAGGAGAGATTGCAACTCTTGATCTAGGGGTTATAAATTTAGCCCCACACTGGGTACAGAAATTCCTAAAATAAATAAACTTAAAAAAAAAAAAGAAAATCCTATTTGCTCTACTTTCAAAATTCAAACATTTGCAGCATCTCTACTGCAAGCCCCCACCACCATCTTTGACCTAGACTAATTCACTCACTTCCTGACTGTTTCTCCTCTCATGGTTACAGCTTGAAACAGCCTACAGAATGTACCTTTAATGTATTAGGCAAATCATACTGCCTTTCAAAGCACTGCAATGGGTGCCCGTTGCACTCAGAGTAAAAATCACTGCCCTGATAGTGCCCCAGAGATCTCAGATCTTGCCTCTAGTCTCACTGGCCTGATATAAAATAATTTCTTCTTATTCTATAAGCTCTGGTCATACTGAGGCTCCTGGTTATTCCTACACAAAACTGTACTGTCTTTGCATTGACTGGTGGTTCCGTTTGGAATATTTCTCTCCCAATATTTACATGGCTCATTTTCAAGACTCTTCAAATCTCAATTTCTCAGCAAGGCCTAGCCCTGTCAGTTTGTTTAATACTGAAGCCTGTTTCCATCTACTGCTCAAAGACATGAGCCACCTTCCTCTCTCTTACCTTTCCCTCAGTAGAATTTACAACCTTGTAACAGAATATCTAATTTGCTTATTAATTATGTTTATTGCATAACTCTACTCAAGAGACCATTACCACCAAGAGAGTAAATACTTTTCTCTTTTGATCACTAATGTTTTGCAAGTATCTGATATGGTACCTGACACATTGTTGTCACTCAAAAAAATGTCTCTCCATTGAATGAATAAATAAATGAATGAGTGCATGGATCACTTTGGTGTAATGACATTAGATTCTCTGCATTAAATTTGAAGTGCTCTGGTGCTCCAATTTCATGGGAAAAGCCAAGGAGTTATCAAGAGATCAAATTCTTTTTTTTTTTTTTTTCTTACTCCTCTGGGAATTAAGTGTCTCGTAAAGTGTTTCATACACTTAACTTTTAAAAAAAGCCTTCATTATTAAAAGAGATTTATTTTGACTAAATAAAGACAAACTGCAATAATATTTGCTTTTATTCCCAATACAGCCACGGTAGACATTAACAAATAGATCTTATCTTAAGAATTATTTAAATTCATGTGCAAAGAAATCTGATCTTATATGAGGTTCTAGGGAAAATAGAATCTAAGTAAAAATTATGAATGTACCCTTCTTTGTGGAGTGCAGTCTTGGTGAGACAAAGGAAGAAGAGAAGCAAATATAAGGGTACATCACTGCTTTGAAATCATAACAAGTGTAGCTGATTATTCTGTTTTACAGGATGTCTTTTCATATAGCCTACTGTTTTGTGGAGTAGTTTTTCAGAATAGAAATAAACCATAATAATCTCTTTGCTTTCATCTCCCATTGGTCAAAGTTTACCCCACAGGGTGCCAATCTAGGCACTTACAGGCATCTTGATCTTTTGGGTAGTTGTCACGGAAACCACATCTTAAGACAGCAGCGGTAAGTCTCTGAGGCTTATGCTAGCAACACACACACCTTTCCTTTTTCTTTTAGTCTTCCAGGCCACATTGGGAAGTTTGATGTGGGATCAGTTTGCTGAAACAATGAGTGAACACTTCAGGGTCCCCACTTTCAGTGACCACAGGGGCAGAAAGCACATTCCAAGGCATGGCCACTTGTTTCCATGAGTGATAGAAAGAAAATTGTCAGATGTTATAGAGGACCACAAGACACTGCCACAACTGTAAGACCACTGTCATGTATTGGTGATGAAGCTCAAAGAATTCCATCTGTAGCCCATAAAAATTCTTCAGGTCCAGGCAATCACCCTGATAAATTATTAGTAGCATTGAACAGAAAAGCATAGCCAAGTAAATCCAGAGATCTACCTAAAGAGGATCCAGTACATTTCATCAACTAAAAAAAATTCACTATCATTCTCATAATTCCCCATCCTTAGGTCTGGGCTGGCTAAAGTGCATTTAATTATTTTGAACAGGTTTATATTTAGATATCTATACTAATTATGTCAAGTTTTTTATTTCAATATTTCTTACAGTACTCTGTCACTTTGGTTTAGATAATAACAAAAACATTATTCAAGAGTGATCAGCTTGATGTAGGCAACAAACACCAGAGTCACCTTAACCAGATGACCTTATTTGCCCCTGCTCTAAGACAATTAGTACTCTTGGAAAAATTCTCAAATTAGGCAAAAATGAGATGAAAGTCCTATACAGTGTATTGAATTCAATATAAATTATATTTCACATGGCTTATATCTTAAAACCAATTCACAGCCCTTTAGAACTATTGTCCTCCTACATATATTATTATGAATGCCTATGTTTTGTTACACCAATTGCACTAGGATCTTTGACTTTTATGCTGCTTAATACACACACATGAGTTCTGCAAAGTTTAATGGTGCCTCTCAATGTAGTAATGATTTGCGGATGCTAAAAATCATGGTTCTGCTTTGGTCCTGACCTACCTTATGCTGCCACTTAACTCCGGACCTCCTGTTTTCACTTGTTTACCATTCTTTACTGTGTTTTTTTGTGAAAAATATACCTTTAAAAAAGGTGATTCTTTTGAAGTTTATAGCCTAGCAGAGGAGGCATAAAAGAGAATAACCTTAATATTAAGACCTAAGAGTGTTTTTTTTTTAAATTATTTATTAATGAGAGACACACACAGAAAAAGAGAGAGAGAGAGAGAGAGAGAGAGAGAGAGACAGGCAGAGACACAGGCAGAGGGATAAGCAGGCTCCATGCAAGGAGACTGACATGGGACTCAATCCCAGGTCTCTAGGATCAGGCCCTGGGCTTGAAGGCAGCACTAAATCGCTGAGCCACCCAAGCTGCCCAAGTCCTAAAAGTGTTAATGAAAGCATGAGCAGAGTGTCTCAGAAGGAAATGTTCAGTCTTGCTGAAAGTGGTGAGGAAAACTGCCCATCAGTTTTGTTATCTTGGTTTGCTCAATTCACACTCTTAATTTCGAAAGGATCATTTCACGGTCTTCTCTCCTCAAACCATAAACACCATTTCTTCCTTCCACATTTTCTGCTGAGAACTTAGCTCCATATTTCACAGAGACAATCTACAGAAATTCTTACCAATAACTGCCACTCTGTCCTTTGCTGGTGTAATTTTCCTTTTACCAATCTTCATCTTATTTAACCAATCAGAAATATTTGATTTCTCTTTCATGTTTCCTCTTTGTCCTCTTCTCCCTCCCCTCTTCTTCCTGCCTCTCTTCCTGCTCCTTCTCCTCTAACCAAAAGCCACTAGATTTCTCTCTCTAATTTGGTTCTTTTTTTTTCCTTAATGCCTCTCATTCTCACTCCTGTTTGTGCACTTAACCTCATCTTCTCCTCCTTTAAAATAATAGGCCCAGGGCTCAGGATCAGCATATCTTGTCTTATTCACTTCCTGGTGACTTTATCAATTCCCATGGTTTTGAATATTGTTTTTGTCCTACTGACTCCAAAGTTTTTATCTCGTTTCAGCATCTTCTGTGAACTCCAGAATTATATCAAACAAAATATTTGCCATCTCCACTTACAAATTATCAAACTTCTCACACTTGGTGAATTTTGAAGTTCTTTCTTATAAAATGTTACCTATCTCGGTAAATGGAAATTGCATTCTCTTATTTGTTCAGTATGTAAGACTTGGAGTCATCTTTGATGTCTCTGTTTCTCACGTACCATGTGTCTAATTCATCAAGAAATCTTTTCAGCTGTATTTGTAGAATCCAGACATTAACCTTCTCATCATCAAGAGTTACTGACCAAGCCACCATCATTTCATGCACAAATTGTTGCAGTGGGCTTCTGCTTGATATAGTTGTTTACCTCTTTACACTTCCCAGTAATTTTCCAATACAGCAGCCCAACTAATCCTCTAAAATATAGGTCCGATTATGTTATTGCTCAGATTAAATTCAACTAATAACTCTCTTTACATTTAGAATAAAATAAAAATCTCTTACCATATTTGGCTAAGTCTTACCCAGCAATCTCAAAGCTATGGTTCAAGCTTCAAACTATTATACTGTGCCCTCACTCACTCCTCATAAACCAAAAATGGTGTGCTTCCTAACCTCAAAAACAGTAGTAAGTCATGCTCTTTCTCTGGTCCTTTGTATTTGTTTCTCTAGATAGAGAATGAATAGATTTGTTCTTCCTCTAGATAGCTTCTTGGGCGAATACTTGCCTTTCTAAAGATCCCTAATCAAATAGTACCTTATCTGAAAGTACCTGCTTCAGGTCTTCTGTTCATTTTTTTTCCATTGCATTATTTGCTTTACTGTTTGTTTTTTATATTGAGATGTATGAGTTCCTTATATATTTTGAATATGAATGCCTTACCAGATGGTTTATAAGTATTTACTCCCATTCTAGAAAACTCCTTTTTATTCTGTTGATTGTTTCTTTTGCTGTGAAGAGGCTGTTTAGTTTAATGTAGTCCCACTTGTTTCTTTTGTTTTTGTTACTTTGCTTTTGGTGTCATATCCAAAAAACTAATTGCCCCAAGATCAATGTAAGGAAATTTTTCCCTAATTTCTTCTAGAAATTTTATAGTTTCAAGTCTTACAGTAAAGTCTTTCATCAATTTCAAGTTAATTCTTTTGAGAGATATTAGACAGAAGTCCAATTTCAGTCTTTTGCATATGCATACTCAGTTTTCCTAACACCATTTATGGAAGAAATGACACTTTCTTTATTGAGTGTATGTGATGGTTTATTTCTTGGCTCTTAATTCTGTTCCATTTGTCTATATGTCTGTTTTAATACCAGTAACATACTGTTTTGATTACTACAGCTTTATAATATAGTCTGAAATCAGAACTGTGATGCCTCTAGCTTCGTTCCTCCTACTCAGGATTGCCTTACCTTTCTAGGGTCTTCATTTGTTCCACGTGAATTTTAGGATTGGTTTTTCTATTTTGTGAAAGAATTACTATTGGAATTTTACTATGGATTGCACTGAATCTACATATGGCTTTGGGTAGCATTGATATTTTTACAATATTAGTTATCCTGATCCATGAGCATGGAGAATCTTTCCATTTATTTGTAACTTCCTCGTTTTTTTTTTTTTTTTTCATCAATGTCATAGTTTTCAGTCTGTAGATCTTCACCTCCTTGATTAAATTTAATCCTAAGTGGGGCACCTGGGTGGCTCAGCTGTTGAGCATCTGCCTTCAGCTCAGGGCATGATCCCAGGGTCCCAAGATTGAGTCCCACATTGGGTTCACTGTGTGGAGCCTGTTTCTCCCTCTACCTCTCTCTCTGTGTGTCTTTCATGAATGAATGAATGCATAAATAAATAAATAAATAAATAAATAAATAAATAAATAAAATCTTTTTTAAAAAAGAATTTAATCCTAAGTATCTTATTATCTTTGATGCTATTGTAAGTAGGATCATTTTCTTTATTATTTTTCAGATACCTTCTAGCTAGTATATAGAAACACAACTATTTTGGTAAATGTATTTTTTATCCTGTATCCAAATTTACTGAATATTTTAAGTAGCTCTAACAGTTTTTTGATGAAGTCCTTAGGATTTACTACATATAAGACAATACCATTTCCAAATAGAGACATTTTTTCTTCTTTCTTTCCAATTTAGAATTTTTTTTAAATTTACTTTTCTTACCTAATTGCTGTGGCAGGACTATATTGACTTGGAATGTTGAGAGTTGTCACCTTTGTCTTATTTCTGATCTTAGAGGATAAGTTTTTAGTTTTTCACTATTAAATATGATGTTGACTGTGGGCTTATCATTTATAGCTTTTATTATGTTGAAGTATATTTCTTCTATATCCAACTTCTTGGGATTTTGTTTTTAGATTTTTTTTATTATGAAAAAAATGTTTAATTTTGTCAAATACTTTTTCTGCATCTATTGAAGTAATCATATGATTTTTATCCTTCATTCTGTTAATGTGGTATTTCATATTTATTGACTTGCTGATGTTAAAATATCCTGGCACCCTAGTGATATTCTCACTTAACTGTGGAGCATAATTCCTTTAGTATACTGTAGAATTTTGTTTGCTAGTATTTTGTTTAGAATTTTTGCATCTATGCTCATCAAGAATATTGGCCTGTAGTTTTCTTGTAATGTCCTCATCTGGCTTTGGTATTAGGGTAATGCTAGCTACATAAAATGGTTTAGGGGTATTTTCTCTTCTATTTTTTAGAAGAGTTTGAATAGGATTGACATTAATTGTTCTTAAAAGTTTGATAGAATTCACCAGTGAAACCACTTGGTCCTGGTATTTTCTTTATCAGGAAATTTTTGATTACCAATTCAATCTCTTTGAATAGACTTTTTTTTTTTTTTCCAGTGAACGCAAACACATGACCATCAGGTACATAAAAAGGTACTCAATAGCACTCATCATTAGGAAATGCAAATCAAAATCACAAAGAAACACTTGTGAATTGTTGGTGGGAATGTAAATTGGTGCAGCCACCAGGGAAAACAATATGGAGGTTCCTCCAGAAATTAAAAATAGAACTACCATATGACTCCAGCAATCCTACTTCTGGGTATATATCCAAAGGAAATAAAATCACTACCTTGAAGAGATAATTACACCCCTATATTCATTGCTGCATTATTCACAGTATCCAAGACATGGAATTTAAGCATCTATCAATGGACTAATAATTGTGGTGAATATATACACAATAGTACATAATACCCCATGAAAAAGAAGAAAATCCTACCATTTGTAGTAACATGGGTAGAACTTGAAGAAATTATGCTAAATGAAACAAGTTAAACAGAAAAATGAATACTGTATGACCTCACCTATCCATGAAATCTAAAAATGCTGAACTCATAGAACAGAGAGTAGAATGGTAATTGTCAAAGGCCGAGAGTGGAGGAAATGGGAGAGTTTGGTCAAAGTGTACAAAATTCCAGTTGTAAGATTAAGTTTTAGGGATCTAATCCACAGTACGGTGCCAACAGTTAACAATATAGTGCATTTTACTTGAAAGTTGCTAAGAGAAATCTTAAATGTTTGTGTTCCAAAAAGAAGGAGGTAGTATATGTGTTAACTAATCTTATTGTGGCAGTGATTTTGCAATATATATGCATACCAGCCTACCAGCTCATTGGAAAATGTGTGATTCTTTTTTTTAAGTAGAAAGATTTGTGTGATGATAGAATTTAATTTAAAATTTCTGAATTTTATTAATTCCATCTTTAAAATAAAGGTATAGTTCCTAACTCTAAATTTGAATTTGCTTAAACATCATGTTCATAAAACAGCTATGAATGTTGAAAACATAGTAAGTGGTACATAAATCATATTTCTTGTGATTTAATACCCAATACATTTTTATCTTAGCAAATTTATGAATTTTAATATACTGAGAAGTAAGATTTTTTTTAAAAGATTTTATATATTCATGCGAGACACAGAGAGAGAGTCAGAGACAGAGAGACATAAGCAGAGAGAGAACCATCTCCATGCAGGGAGTATGAAGTGGGACTCGATCTCAGGACTCCACGACCATGCCCTGGGCGGAATGCAGGCACTAAACCGCTGAGTTATCCAGGGATCCCCGAGAAGTAAGATTTTATTTGACTCCCTAACATTATACAAGGGACAGAAGAGAGATATGTTTAGTTCTTTTTTTTCTTAATTGGTAGCTAGAATTGTACCTAGGTAGGTCTTTACCATTTAAACAAAACTAACATGAATCCTCTGATTCAGTGACTTTTGTCTTTAGTTACTAACAATTACACAAATTATAAACATGTTCATTTCCTTGACGGAAAACATTTAACAATTGACAAATTAATGAAAATTTGTGAAGATCTCACATCTGACTGAATTCTTGGAGAAAATACCAACACCAGAACCAAAATTACCAAAAAGAAAAAAGTTGTTATAAAAAATTGATTGTTTTTACCTCAAAACAAATAATCTGTTTTTGTAATATTGTAATTTAAAAAGCAAAACAACAAAAGACAGATATAAAGAAATAAATGTAATAGATTAATAGGTAGGTGTTCTCAGGTTACATTAGAGAAACTTATCTTACAAGTATTCAGGACTATTTTTCATTTTTATTAGAACATCATTTGGAGGGATCCCTGGGTGGCGCAGCGGTTTAGCGCCTGCCTTTGGCCCAGGGCGCGATCCTGGAGATCCGGGATCGAATCCCACGTCGGGCTCCCGGTGCATGGAGCCTGCTTCTCCCTCTGCCTATGTCTCTGCCTCTCTCTCTCTCTGTGACTATCATAAATAAATAAAAATTAAAAAAAAAAAAAAAAAAAGAACATCATTTGGGGAAGAGAAGATTAGTAGTTTCACAAGGCTTTTTATGTGCTTTTCCCTTTTATAATAACTGGATGTATTCAAGTCTTTAGAGTCATATGTCATGTTTCAGATTTTAAGTTACCTTACACAATACTTCAGTGATAATTTGAGGAGACTCATTGCACTTAAATCTAGGAGATAAATACAACCAACATTATAATTTGGGAGGGTATGTGTCTCTTCTTTCCAATAGATTCTAGATTTGCTTGTTTAGTTTCTTCATCTCCTTCTCATACCCTTCAGATTGCTTCTTTGCACCTTGGTGAATCCATAGGAGGTAGTGAAAGATACACAAGTAGATAGTCCAGAAGAAAAAGGGAGTGATAAAAAAGACAAGTATTTTGAATAGTGTGGGACTTTGGAGTTGAGAAGTTATAAAGAAAGACTTTAAGACATCTGTAGGATCAGGAGAAGTAAATGGGAGAGGAAAAGGGTTTGGATTTAAGATTGTTGCCAGGCGGTTTTTTTTTTTTTTTTGCTTTTATAATGTAAATGAACTTACATTGTATTGAAAATTTTTCTTTAGTGGTTGAACAGTAGTTCTTTGCACTAGGTATGTAATGGTCTGAGACTAAATAGCTCAAAGTTCTGACAGGGCAATATGAAGATAGGTAAATCATGCAAGAAATGATTTTGAAAACCCCCTTCTCTATTTTAAGAATAACGATGTTACAGGGAAACTCTCATTTGACCGTAAATGGAGTAGAACGTGATTGAAGAGAAGCAATAATCCTAAATTGTTAAAAGTAGAATATATGACAAAGAATTTTGGACACAGGGGCTTACGGTAAGGTATGTGAAAATATTTCAAGCTTTCTGATACAGTTGAAATATTATTTCTTTACTAAATCACTGGCAGACACTGCATAGAAAACCTGAACTAATTAAGTGGAAGCCCTTTTTGACTTACTATTGCCTTCATTAGACATTTCTGTTTGACTACGTTATTTCTTGCTCCATAGCCTAGTACTAAATTAAAATATGATAGCTGGAATGGAATTTCTCTTGTAGTTAATTTTTTTTTTTCCAAATTGGTCTATCTCAGACTTTTAAAACCTGTGTTCTCTTTAATGAATATAAAATCTAGGTGAGGTCTTTCATATTATCTGAAATAATAAGGAAAAACTTCCTTGTGAATAATAATAAATTAAAATATATTCCTGAGAGAAGCAACAATTTTTAAACAAATATGTAAAACATAATAGCTAAGTTATTCTAAAATGGAAATGCAATAATATATTAACAAAAGCATATATCTTTCAATAGTTATGGAGTTTTCTTGAAGGTATATATACCTCAGGATACTTTTGCTTCTATATTATTCTGGCTAGGCATTTTAAAACTCATCGAAAATCAACCTTAATAAGAATCTTTTGGCACAATTAAGTTCTTCTAGAGCTTTCTCTGTGTTTTATCCTCTTGATTTATCATATACACACATGCAAATTGATTTCTGTAGACTTCACAAATTTTGCTCTACCAATAGCAAAGAAGATACAGACCTTGTGATGATTTTTCTCATCCAAAAAGTATTGCCAAAAAAATGAAAATGTGTAATTTCATTAACATGCTGGACTTTATGCACCAAATTTCAGAATAATGCAGTGATTATTATGATCTTAAATAGAACTAGTAATTTTATTATTAACTCATATATCCCATGATACAAAGCAAGTGAGCAGAATTATTTGATTATAATTTGTCTGGGCCTTTTAAAATTTTGTGTCATAATTTTAATGTTAAAGAAAACAAAGCAAGAACAAACTGTTTCTATGGACACTCAAGAGAAAAATATTGAATTGATAGTCCTTGGCTGCTGAGGCTCTGACTTCAACAACTCAAAATAAGCCTACAATTTCATGTTTGCTTAGAACATTTTACCTTTGTTTTGTTTGGCAGGGGTAGTTCTTTCAACTTTTTTAGCTTTAAATATCTTAGATGTAAAGGAATGAAGAAAGTTATGAAGATGGTAATAATGATAGTATGATTATGAAGAGGATTGCTATCTGATAGTAAAGCAACTCCTCTTCCGGTTTTCAGTGCAAATAGTGTATATCCAAAATTTCTTTTTAGAAAGACAGTGTCAGCAGTGCTTGTAACTGAATTGATGAAGACTGTGGCAACTGTGGTTCATTATTAATTTTATCAGTACAAAAAATAATTCAAACTGCCTCTGATAGCCAGGGATCATTGTCATCTTCAAGTAAAAAAAAATAATACATGAGTATTATGAGAATTGATTGTTTTATTAGATAATAATAATAATAATTAATAATAATAATAAAATAATGCTTTCTTTCTCTAGGCTTTCTTGTTAAGAACTGCTGGGGGGGGGGGGAGGAGAGAAGGAGGAATAGAAGGAACTTAGCTATATACTGGAAAAGCTGATCTGGTTCCAGGGTCAGCCCTTCAAAGGATAGCTCAATATTCATATTTCAACATCATTTAAGGTAGCCAAGATCTTCTTGTGGTCATTTATTCTAAAAGTTCTTCTTGAAAACAAAACTTTGTCTGTGCCAGGCAGTTTTTTTAGGCATTGGAGATTTAAAGGTGAGCATGTGAGAAATAGTTTTTGTGCTCGCAGATCTTATAATGTCATGGAAGAAACAAAATGAACAAAACCCAGATACTGGTTCAAACTGAAGTGGCCAACTTACCCAGAGTTCAGTTCAGCCAGATTAGCCTGCTTGGACTATAGTCCTACAAGGTATATGAGAGATAGTGAGACCAAGATACATACATAATGTTTACTGGGGTTTAAAATCAAGCACTTATGTATTTAAATCCAAGATAATTATTTAAGACACAGTACTGTGTGGTGGTAGAGGGCTCTTCACACTAATCTGATATTCCAGGTCTATCATTTCCAGGCCAAAGTATTTAGTTCTTCTGCATCTCAATTTCCTTATTTAGAAAATGAAGCTGTTAATGATTACAGGAAAGTTAACCATATGATGACTGAATGAGTTAAAATATGCAAAATACAAGGGGTGAAGGGGAGTGAGAGGTACAGGTTTTCAATTAGGGACTGAATAAATCACAGGGATGAAAGCACAGCTCAGGGAATACAGTCAATGGTATTGTAATAAAGTTGGATAGTTACAGATGGTGAGCACACACTTGTAGTATGTATGACACACAGCAAGACACACAGAGTTGTCAAATCACTATGTGGCACACCAGAAACTAATGTAACATTATGAGGCAACTACATTCCAATAAAAAATATGCAAAATGCATTGAACATTGTCTGACGTATATTAAATGCTAACAGTAATAATTGTTATTGTTGTTGCTTATTGTTGTTATATTCTTTTTACTGTGTAACCTGAGGCAAGTCACGGGACTTTATGAACCTTAGATTTCATAATAGGCAAATGGCATAATAAAATGTTTACCTAATAATATTTTTGTTGTTTCAGTTAACTCTTGCTGTGTAAATCTTAAAGTGACAATTCATTCTTAGCTCTTGCTGTCCTATATATTGAAGATGCTCAGTTGGAAGGTTATCAGGTAAAGTCACTCATGCAGAGATAGTCAAATATTAGTTGGGGCTGCAGTTGCGTAAAAGCTTGGCTGGGCTGATCATGAAAATGGCCATGCACAAGGTGGACAGTTGCTGCTCACTGTCATGTGAGGCATATTTGGGACTTCTGAACAGAGTGACTATGTATGACTTCTCCATGTAGCATGGAAAGGGTAGAGGTAGATGGACTTCAGGAGGAATCATCTTGAGAATGGATGTCCTTCTAAGAGGCATGATGGAAGCTGTAAGCTTCTCAGGATCCTAATTCAGCAATCCCAGAACTCCACTCTTGCTGTATTTCATTGGCCAGAGAAGTCACAAAAGCCAGGCCAATTGTAGGCCATAATGAATTCAATACCACCTGGCAAAAGGAAGGGTAGCAAAGAATTAAAGGTCATCTCCAACCTACTTCACTTTTCAGAGATCTACCATGTAATAATCTTTACCAACTCTAGCTGCCATCATTTTCTTCATTATCATCATCACCCTCCTCATGTATATTTATTCTCATTTCACATTTTGATAACCATTGTGATATAGACATTGTCAATTTCACTTCTTCAAGATACGAAAGGAAAAAGATAGCACCTAAGTGATTTAACAAAATCATATTACCTAGTAAGCAGAGGGGTAATTTCCATCTTGGACCTGTCATCTCCAGAGTTCCTAAAGTATATTACTTACACATACAGAAAACTAAAATACAATGAACTAACATTTCAATATTTCAACTTTCTAAAAGAAATCTTTTTGAAATCGTAATAAGTCATCAAATATTAGAGCAGGAAGAAAATAGGAGATTATGATTTTAAATCATCTTAATTTGTACTGTACATTTGATTACAATAGATTGTTTTACTTTAAAAATTTGGAAGGAAATACTTAAAGTTTATGATAGACATTCCTTAAATATTATATCTTTAAATAGGAAGTAACAATTTGTGTCTTGCTTTAAAGCTAATATCTAAATGCAAATACTGAACATGCCCATGGGTGAAATCATCCAACATTGTTAACTTGCTTATATAATTTGTTTGTTGATGTCCAATACTGAAATTTTTCTCTCAAAATTCCAACTTCATAGCCAATAGTGCATAGTAAGTTTTTAGCATAATTATACATGAATGAACGAATATTGTCATTTCAAGTTAATATCTCAATGGAATATTTGGCAGAAGACTACCAAAACTTTAAGTAATGGCAATGTTTAATTATAAATACAGCCATTCAGTAGCTCTCTCAAAAAGCAGAATTTTAGAGGGCCACTGAACAAGAACACTCAGGAGAGTCATCTTTCTCTTAAAATCTAGGCCTATGTTCTTGCATACTAATTAAATCATGCCTGGTTCATTTTTAAAAGTACAGACATACTACTTGCCCTAAGGATACATTTCATTATCATGTGGAATATGAAATGTTACTCTGCTTCAGGAGATAAAAGCAATTTAATTTGAATCTCTCTGGAAACTAAAGCATCAGCATAGCTAGTCATCTGTAACATCCATGACTATTATCTTTCAGTAAGATATGTGATACTACCATTAATATTTGTGACATTTTTGCATACTGAGACTATCACAAGGTGATGGGATTGCATCTCACTTCTTATGGGAAAAAAAATCCCATTGTGGGTGTGGTAAGTCATTTTTGCTTAGTAGATTTTTGTTTAGATTATTCAGTTTTCAAAAGTGACCAAAAGTGAAAAGTAGAAGATATTCTACAGACAGCCAGATGTAGACTACTCAGCATTCTAATTTTATTAAAAAATAAAGTCCTGAGATTAAAAAATCTCATTGTAATCTCCTGAGCTTTCTAGATCAGTTTCACAGTCCATGTAGGCTTTAACCAATCATAGCATGTTGCCTAATGGTGTTAATGGGAATTCATTTCTTCTTCTAATTAAACACAGATGTAGATCTAAAATTTAAGAAAAAGAGAAAAGCTGTATTCCCCTGCCAAGCTCATAATTTCTCTTTTTTGCACACTACAGGGTCGTTGACAGTACCCAGGAGCCTAACACAGATGCACATTAATTACTCGTTCTCTAATTACTAGGGTACCAATATAACTGCTCAACCATTCATTATACATTCTTCCCAACTTCACAAAACTCCAGAGACATATGTATGAAGCACACCACTTGGCAACATTAATTGAACCCTATTAACTCATAAAATTTATGAAAAGTGCAGCGATTAATAAGAAAAAAAGTGCTCTTTCATTTAGTCCACCAAACTCACAATGTACAAATGATCATTTTCCTTGTGCTGTATGTTGGATATCGGACAATGCAGCTGCTCACAGATTGTTAATTATCAGGAATACATCAACAGGATTAGACTAGAATCCTGGTGGTTAAATTAGCCAGGCTAATTTCCCATTCTGGAAGTTATGCACAGTGGTAGTTAGCTGTATAAGCAAATCTAAATAGGATGCTTAGCCAGGATGTTAGATTTAAAAAAAAATAAAAATAAAACAAAAACAAAAACAAGAAGTAAACAAAAACTAGCTCAGTCATAAACTCAATCATAACAAATCAGTGCATGCTCAATTTGTTTACTTAGAATATAATTCAAATTTAAATATTTTTATTAGAAAGGTATCCTTATTAGGACACTTTATGTTGGAAACAGTGTGATTTTTGTGTCAGATATATTTTTTTCCTAATCATATTTTATTATTGCTGGATCTAATCCAAACCCCAATCTTCACAGAGATCTATATTGGTTTAGCAAGTCATTTCTTCTTTACCTCCTGGTAATCCACATGTGAATCTCATCTTTAACCCATCTGATATATATATCATTCTACCCACATGTCATCTCAATCTCCACACAGATGCCTCAGTGGTCCTCTAAGTGTTCTATATCCCTTCTTTTGCTTTTTGTTTTTATTTTCAGTTTCAAGTTTTTTATTTAATTTTCTGCTAGTTAACATATAGTGTAATATTCGTTTCAGGAGTAGAATTTAGTGATTCATCACTTACATATCACACCCAGTGTTCATCACCCATTTAACCCATCCCCAGCCCACCTACCCTCCAGTAACCTTCAGTGTTTTCTATAGTTAAGACTGTTTCCTGGTTTGCCTCTCTTTTTTTATTTTCTCTATGTATATCTGTTTATTTTCTTAAATTCCACATAGGAGTGAAATCATATGGTATTTGTCTTTCTGTGATTACTTTATTTTGCTTACCATAATACCTTCTAGCTCTATCCACATCATTACAAAAGACAAGACCACATTCTTTTTGATGGCTGAGTAATATTCCATTATATTCCATGTATACCACTGCTTTTTTATCCATTCATCAGTCAATCAGACATTTGGCCTCTTTCCATAATTTGGCTATTATTGATAATGCTGCTATAAACATCAGAGTTCATGTGTCTTCCCCGAATCAGTATACTTGTATCCTTTTTTTAAAAGATTTGATTTATTTATTCATGAGAGACACAGAAAGAGGCAGAGACATGGGCAGAGGGAGGAGAAGCAGGCTCCATGCAAGAGCCCAATGTGGGACTCGATCCTGGGAATCCAGGATCAGGCCTGAGCCAAAGGCAAATATTCAAGCACTGAGCCCCCCAGGAGTCCTAGTATATTTGTATCTTTTGGGTAAATACCTAGTGGCGCAATTCCTGGATCATAGAGTAGTTCTATTTTTAACTTTTTGAAGAAACTCGATACTATTCTAGAAGGCTGCACCAGTTTGCATTCTCACCAACAGTGTCAGTGTTCTCCTTTCTCCATACCCTACCCAAATCTCTTGCTTCCTGTGTTGTTAATTTTAGTCACCCTGACAGGAGTAACATGATATGTCATTGTAGAATTTTTTAAATATTTTATTTAAATTCAACTTGCCAACAAATAGTATAACACCCAGTGCTCCTCTCTTCATGTGCCCTCCTTAATGCCTGCCATCCAGTTACCACATCACCCATCCACCTCCCTTTCTGCAACCCTTTGTTTCCCAGAGTTAGGATTCTCTCATGGTTTGTCTTCTTCTCTCATTTTTCCCCACTCAGTTTCTCTCCTTTCCCTTATGGTCCTTTGCACTATTTCTTATATTTCACATATGAGTGAAATTATATGACAATTTTGCTTCTCCAATTGGCTTATTTCACTCAGCATAATACCCTGTAGTTTTAGCAACATTGATGTAAATGGTAGGTATTCATCCTTTCTGATGACTGAGTAAAATTCCATTATGTCTTATCTATCTATCTATCTATCTATCTATCTATCTATCTATCATCTATCTATCCATCTATCTATCTATATCACATATTCTTTATCCACCCCTCTGTTGAAGGACATTGTGGCTTCTTCCACAGTTTGGCTATTGGACATTGCTGCTCTGAACATTGGGGTGCAGGTGTCCCATTGTTTCACTACATCTGTATCTTTGAGGTAAATACCTAGTAGTGCAATTGCAGGGTCGTAGGGTAGCTCTATTTTTAACTTCTTGAGGAACATCCACACTGTTTTCCAGAGTGGCTGCACCAGCTTGCATTCCTAGCAACAGTGCAAGAGGGTTCCCCTTTATCCACATCTTTGCCAACATTTGTTGTTTCCTGTCTTGTTAATTTGAGACATTCTCACTGGTGTAAAGTGGTATCTTATTGTGGCTTTGATTTGTATTTCCCTGATGACTGATGTTGAGTATCTTTCTATGTGTTTGTTGGCCATCTGTATGTCTCCTTTGGAAAAATGTCTATTCATGTTTTCTGCCTATTTTTTTTAACTGGATTATTTGTTTTTGGGATGTTGAGTTGTATAAATTCCTTGTACATTTTGGATACTAACCCTTTATCAGATATGTCATTTCCAAGTATCTTTTCCCATTCTGAAGGTAGCCTTTTGGTTCATTCATTGTTTTCTGTCACTATGCAGAAGCTTTTTATCTGAAGAAGTCTCAATATTTTATTCTTCCTTTGGTTTGGTTTGGTTTGGTTTTCTGCATCTTTTGAGAGGATAATATAGTTCTTAGGTTTATATCTTTTCTTTATTAATGTGGTATATCACATTGACTGATTCACCCTTACAGGCCAGAAATAAATCCCACTTGATTGTGGTGAATGATTCTTTTAATGTACTGTTGGATTTGTTTTGCTAGTATTTTGTTGAGAAATTTTGTATCCATGTTCATAGGAATATTGAACTATATAATTCTTTTCTATAGTGGAGTCTTTGTCCAGTTTTGGAATCAAGATACTGCTGTATAATAAGTTTGGGAGTTTTCCTTCCATTTCTATTTTTTTTGGACAACTAGAGAAAAATAGGTATGAACTCTTCCTTAAATCTTTGGTAGAATTCCCCTGGGAAGCCATCTGACCCTGGACTTTTGTTTGTTGGAAGATATTTCTTTGTTGGTTATCAGTCTGTTCAAGTTTTCCATTTCTTCCTACTTCAGTTTTGATCTTTTATTTGTTTCTAGAAACTTATCCATTTCTTTCAAAATGACCAATTTGTTGGCATTTAATCTTTCATAATATTCTCTTATAATTATTAATATTTCTGTGGTGCTGTTTGTGATCTGTCCTCTCTCATTCATGATTTTATGTATTTGGGTCCTTTCTCTTTTCTTTTTGATAAGTCTGAATAGGGGTTTATCAGTTTTATTCTTTCAAAGAACCAGCTCCTGGTTTCATTGATCTATTCTATGTTTTGTTGTTGTTTCTTTTTTCTTTCAATTTATTTATTTATTTATTTATTTATTTATTTATTTGATAGAGGTAGAGCAAGAGAGAGAGAGCATAAGTGGGCATAAGGAGGTAGAAGGAGAAGGAGACACAGACTCCCTCTGAGCAGGGACCCCAACTCCGGGCTCAATCCCAGGACCATGGGATCATGACATTTAACTGACTGAGCCACTCAGGTGCCCCTGTTGTTGTTTTTCTATATCATTTATTTCTGCTCTAATTTTTAGTATTTATTTTCTTCTGTTGGCTTTAGGTTTCATTTGTTGTTCTTTTTCTAGCTCCTTAAGTGCAAGTTTAAGTTGCATATTTGGGGTTTTTCTTTCTTCTTGAGGTAGGCCTGTATTCCTTTCTTTAAAAAAAATTAAATTCAATTTGCCAAAATGAAGTACATCATTAGTTTCAGATGTAGTTTTCAATAATTCATCAGTCGGGTATAACACCCAGCGCTCATCACATAACATGTTCTCCTTAATGCCTGTCACCCAGTTACCCCATCACCCCACCTATCTCCCCTTCAGCAACCATCAGTTTGTTTCCCAGAATTAAGAGTCTCTCATGGTTTGTCTTCCTCCTGATTTTTCCTCATTCAGTTTCCCCTCCTTCTCTTATGGTTCCTTGCACTATTTCTTATGTTCCACATATGAGTGAAACCACATGATAACTGTCTTTCTCCAATTGTATTTTACTTAGCATGTATTCCTATATACTTCCCTATGAGGACTGTTTATGTTGCATCCCAAAGGTTGTGGACTGTTGTGTTTTTATTTTCATTTGTATCCATGAATTTTTTCATTTCTTCTTTAATTTTCTGGTCTACCTATTCATGCTTTAATAGTTTTTTTTTTCCATGTATTTCCTTTTTTTTTTTTTTTCTTTTGTGCTTGACTTCAAATTTCACAGCCTTGTGATATAAAAATATGCATGGCATGATGTTGACCATTCTATGCCTGTTGAGGCCTGATCTATGACCTAGAACATGATATATTCTGGACAATGTTCCATTTTCACTTGAAAAAAATTTAGTGCTCCCAAGTTGGGGGCATAAATATTTACAATTGTTAGATCTTCTTGTTGGATAGACCCCTTTATTATGATGTAGTACTTGTCTTCATTTCTTGTTACAGTTTATGGCTTAAAATCTAGTTTGCCTGATATAAATATTGTTATTCTGGCTTTCTTTTGACATCAATTTGAATGATAAATATTTCTCCATAACCCCACTTTCAATATTCAGGTGTCTTTACATCTAAAATGAATCTATTGTAGGCAGATTATGGGTCTTGGTTTGTTTTTTTTTTATTTATTTTGTTTTATCCATTCTGACACCCTATGTCTTTTGACAGTAGCATTTAGTCCATTTACATTCAGAATATTTATTTATATATGTGAATTTAGTGCTATTTTATTAATTGTTTTTTTTGTTTGTTTGTTTCTGGAGAATTTCTCTGTCCCTTTCTAGTCTCGGTCACTTTTGGTGTTTCTTTCACACTCAAAGGGTCTCCTTTAATATTTCTTGTAGAGCTGGTTTAGTAGTCATAAACTCCTTTGGTTTTTACTTATCTAGGAAACTTTTCTCTTCTGACTGATAGCCTTGCCAGATAAAGTAATTTTGGCTGCATATTTCTTCCCTTTCAACACACTGAAGATATCATGCCAGTATTCTCTTGCCTGTCAAGTTTCTGTGGAAAGATCTGCTGCTAACTAACCTAATTCGTCTTCACTTTCAAGTTGGGTATTTTTTTTTTTTTTGTCTTGCTGATTTTTGGATTTTTTTCTTTACATCTTGCAAATTTAACTATGATATGTCTTGATGTTAGCTGACTTTTGCTGATTTTAGTGGGAGATCTCTGTCTCTCCTGGATTTGGATGTCTGTTTCCTTTCCAAGATTAGGGAAGTGGCTAAGCTTTAATTTCTTCAAATAAACCTTCTGTCCTCTTTTCTCTTTCTTCTTCTTCTGGGACTCCTATAATAGGAAGGTTATTACCCTTTAGGGGGTATTGAGTTTCCTAAGTCTACATTTATGATACAATATTTTTCTTTCCTTCTTTTCAGCTTCATTATTTCCCTAATTTTATCTTCTATATCACTTATGCATTCCTCTGCTTCTTCCATTCTTGTCACTATATACAGTTAGTTTCAAATCTGTTATTACATTTTTCAGTTCATCCTGACTAGTTTTTATGTCTTTTATCTCAGCAGTAGGGACTCCCTGGTGTATTCTATACTTTTCCAAAATTCAGCTAGTATCCTTAGGATTGTTGCTTTAAATACTGGATCAGGCATATCACTTATTTCTGTTTGAATTATATCCCTGGCCATGACCTTTTCTTGTTCTATCCTCTGGGGGAGGATCTTAGCCTACTGGGACTGATGCAGGTTTGTCCCAGAAGGGCAGTTACATCAAAGTGTAGTGACACAGAGTTTGGAGTAAAGCACAAGAGCCAGTGTCCATGTGAGCCACCCTCAGTAGGTACCTCTGCACCTGTGTTGAGGGACAAGGGTAGGAAATGGTCTCGCTGGCTCTTTTGTCCCTGAAGCAATGCCACCTCTCTCAGATGCACTCCAAGAAGAGAGAATCATCTCTCCCAGTGTATCCCAGAGGATCCTCAGATTGCAACTTCTGTCCCTGGGGCTGTCTGCCCTCCTTCTCCCCAGAAGTACTGCCGTACCCTGAGGGCTTCACACTAGCCACATAATGGACCTCTAAAACTTCAGTCTTTGGGCTCCCTGGTTGTAAAATCTCATGAAAACCAGTCCTTTCACTTTCCCAGTCAGAGGCTTTGGGGATGTGTTTTTGTTATGCGACCTCCTCTATGCTCCAATCTTCTTACTTTCTCTTTTGATGACCAGGACTGCCTCTCCTCCACAGCAGCCCCAATCTGCTTCTCCCCTATACCACATCTCAACACCTTCTACCTTCCACAATGTGGCCTCTTCTCTCCCTCTAGCTGAGCAGTTTGTTCTGTCAGTCCTCAGATAGAGCTCTTGGGTATCAATATCAATATCAATGATTTGATATTGATCTAACTGTGCTTGAGGGACAAGGCAAGCTTGGGATCCTCCTACTACTCTGCCATCTTTGTTCCTCCACCCCCTCCTTTTTGAAATACATAAACTGTTGTTTCTCTAAAATTTATTTTAACTTTCCCAACTCACTCCTGAATGGATGTCTCCCGTATACGCATTGATTGAACAAATATTGCATGCATTCAACTAGTCTCTGTAGATAAAACTATGAGCCATATGAAATATCGAACAAATAAAATAGAATATCTGCCAGTTTCATGAAGAAGGGAGTTAAATGCAAAAGGAATTAAACACTAAAAAGGCCTGGAGACATATGGTAGCAAAAATGGAGATTGGCAGAGTCAGGACTTGTGGGACATAATAACTAATATATTTGTGTCTACTTATATTTTTATGTATCTACATTTTTTCTCTAGTTGAATTGTGTTATATCTTTTATAATCACATCTTCGTATGAGATCCTTATTTAAACATTTATTGACATGAAGAAGATCCTGAAAATACAAGGATATCTGACTTCTTCACTTGTAAGTACTAGGATATTTTTTGATGATTTAAAAACAAATTTAAATAGTAAAATAGATTATTCACAAATTTTATTTTTCTATTTTGTTCATATCAAACTGGATGTTTCTCAACAAAATAAGATACCAATGTAGTAAAGAATAGAAGAGTATAAACATTGCTTTTGGTTCTTCCCTATTACTTTCTTGCATTTAGGGTGGAAGTTTTGCCATCCTTTTAATATAAGTAATCATTGTTTAATTTCTTTATGTGGACATGGCTTAAATTGTTATCTGAAAAATGAGTGGATGACTTTAAACATGCTAAATCAATCAGATTACAATATTGTATCTATCCAGGTTGCAAATCACCTAGAAAAATTCAATCACCCTCTTCATGAAAAATTATCCACACTATTTTTTAAGATTTTATTTATTGATTCATGAGAGACACAGAGAGAAAGGCAGAGACATAGGCAGAGGCAGAAGCAGTCTCCTCAAAGGGATCCCGATGTGGGACTTGATCCCAGGACTCTGGAATCATGCTCTGAGCCAAAGGCAGACACAACCACTGAGTCACCTAGGAGTTCCAATTCTCTGCACTATTAAAAGTGGTTTGAATGTCTATTTTTTTCTTACAGGTTTACCATACCATTGAAATACAGAAATAATGCATGCAAATAATCAAATAAGATCCTAGCTAGATAGTGATAAAACAACTAATATTGTATGAAACTTCCCTAAAATATATCTTATTTGAGAGAAGGCCGCAAAGCTGGAGAAGGAAGTTGGTGATTTACTAAATTAAAAGAATACCTTCAACAGTAGCTTTGCCAACTATTTAACTATGTCTCTTACATTGAGAACAAATATATCCTATTTTATAAGAATGAAACAATAATATTTAAACAATAATTATGTCTTATAAAATAGAACTTCTATTTTAATGAAGATAAGAAGATCCAAAAGTCTCTCTCAAACTAAGTTTCACCAATGACAGTTCCGATTACTCAGGGTACAAATCTATGCTACAAAGTAGGTCAAGGAAAAGATAGATGCCTTGTAATTTAGAAAGTTAAAATTTAAGTATATTTTCCTAAACAAAAATTTTGTAAAATAGTATGTTTTCTGCACCATGCTAGAAACTTCAGTTACAGTAATACTGTAGTGAAGGAGACCCAAAAGCACAGACATCTAAGAGAGATAATTCAAATGTTAGCTGATATATGGTAAGTTTAGGTAAAAATAGGTCACATAAAGGACACAGAACAAGGACACCTAACCTGCTCTCTGGTTGTCTGATTAATTATTGCATGTCAGATACATTTAATCTTAAAGCTGAGAGCTGCTAGAATGTAGCACAGAAGTAGGATTTTATAGGGAAAGCCTATATAACTATTTCTCTCTCCATTTGAACAGAATTGGAAATGTAGTATATGTCAGACAATAATAGGAAGTTGTAGACAATGAAGGCAATGAAGTATTTAAAGCGTCAAATGTTCACAGATTTAACTAGAACTTGTAATACAAAAATCACATCTTCTCACAATATTCCAAACTATCCACTCTGCCTAACATCCTGAATCCTACCATGTTGTTCTTTTTAAACTTCCACTACAAAAATCCTTTGATTCACTAAGGTATCTACCATACTGACATCATGACTTTTTGTCTTCTCTATCAATTCAGTTGTGTCTTTCTTTCTTTACTACACTTAGATAATTTTGTTGATCTAAGTGAAAATGCTTACCAGCTTACAAATTTAATTCCTTTTCCTTTTTCTTTCTCAGTGAGATCATTTGGAAAACTCCAAACTTTATTAATTCTAAGGCTCTGTCTACCCCTATCCTGCATCCAAACTGTACTGCAATAGTATTAACTTTTCCTAGTAATTCTGTTTTCCTGTTTTTTTCTCACCCATCTTCCAACACTCCTCAATCGTAGTTGAAATTACTGATTTATATTTCATTGAGCAAATAAACTGAACATAAAAGCGTTTTTCCCTACCATCAAATACTTGGACCTGTACTTGTATACATGTTATTCTGTTTCAGTAAATTAATTCTTCTCTGCATTTAGCAGAGGCCAACCTATCAACTTTTGTTTAATCAGACCCTTGCCCTGTCTTTTAAACCTGCACAGCTCTCCTGTTTTCTGGATTCACGTTTTTTCCCTTTATATTGTATCACTCATATCATCATATGCACATGCTTCAGAAATTACCATTTTAAAGTACACTGAGAGAAAAAAGAAAGTTGTGTTTGTGGGAGGGGGCAGAAAATTAGTTCTGAAAGATAAAAAAGAGATAGGCACCTAAATCTGTGAAAGAAGGAAGAAATTAAGCAAAAAATTGGCCTTTCATTGAGCTTAGTTAATTTTAAAATATACTTATTTTTTTTTAAGATTTTATCTATTTATTCATGAAAGACATACAGAGAGAGAGAAAGAGAGAAAAGCAGAGACACAGGCAGAGGGAGAAGCAGGCTCCATGCAGGGAGCCAGATGTGGGACTCGATTCTGGGACTCTGGAATTCCAGGATCATGCCCTGAGCCAGACAGATGCTCAACTGCAGAGCCACCCAGGCATCCCATTAAAATATACTTATTGAACATTTACTATAAATTGGGCATTTGGGAAGTGGGTGTCTCGGCGGTTTGGCACCTGCCTTCGGCCAGGGCGTGATCCTGGAGACCTGGGATCAAGTCCCACTTTGGGCTTCTTGCACTGAGCCTGCTTCTCCCTCTGCCTGTGTCTCTGTCTCTCTCGCTCTCACTCTCTCTCTGTCTCTCGTGAAAAAATAAATAAAATCTTAAAAAAAAAAAAATAGGGCAGCCCAGGTGGCTTATCCGTTTAGCACCACCTTCAGCCCAAGGCCTGATCCTGGAGACCCGGGATTGAGTCCCACTTGGGCTCCCAGCATGGAGGCTGCTTTTTCCTCTGCCTGTGTCTCTGCCTTTCTCTCTCTCTCTCTCTCTCTCTCTCTCTATCTGTGTTTCTCATGAATAAATAAATAAAATCTTTAAAAAAATAGAAAAGTAAATCCAACATTAAGGTAAAAAAAGTCAAGAAAGGACAGAGTGTTTCTCCATGCTCATGAAGCTCCCTGCATGGAGCCTGCCTCTCCCTCTGCCTCTGTCTCTGGTTCTCTCTCTCTCTCTCTGTGTGTCTCTCATAAATAAATAAATAAAATCATTTAAAAAATAAAAATAAAAGGATGTCTAAAATTCCAAAATATATTATTTGTGATGATGCTTTTTAACAAGATAGAAATATATATTATAAAATGAGTATGACAATTCATTGATTTTTAAAAGATTTATTTATATATTTTAGAGAGAGAGAAAAAGAGAACATGAGCAGCAGTGGGGGAGGGAGAGAGGAAGGGGACAGAGAGGGACACAGGGAGGGGCAGGGAGAAAATGAGGTAATCTCAAGCAGACTCCTAGCTGAGCATAGAACCTAATGCAGGGCTCAATCTCAGGATCCTGAATCATTACCTGAGTCAAAGTCGGACACTTAACGGACTGAGCCACCAAGGTGCTCCTTCACTGATTTCTCTTTGGAGAGACTTTGTGATATGCTTTCCATGAAAACTACTTTAACTCCAATATGAATTAGAATTTTTGCAATTCAAAGTATCATTTAAGTTTTAGAAGGTTAAATAAAGGACAGAAGGATATTCTTGTTATAGTAGAAAATGGAACAACACTAATTTCCTCTCCTTGACATAGAGTCCTTCATGAATTTTCCCAGGGCAATATCTCCACGGTATTTTTTAATCATCTACCTCTTCCAGGCTTTGTATTTTATACTATTTTTTCTCCATTTTTTGAAAAGTATTTCTAATTTTATTAACATCTTGTGAAGAGACTCATTTGCATGTAATTAGTTTCTTCATAAAATGATTTCTCTTTCTGAAATTATGCAGTAGCACATTATAGAACAATCAAATTATCAGCCTCTCTTCCAAGGATCAATTCGACACTCAGAAATTATGATGAGTGAGGTTCTCCATCATTAAAACTGCATGCAAATTCTTTAGAGCTGTCAAAGCAACATGATGGTTGTTATTTAATGTGTTTATGACTATCAGGAGTTAATGGCATTTTGTAACAAGATAGAATTTTCTAGGAAGTTAATCTTTCCGTGAGTGGAATTATGTGGCTGAAGGCCTAAAAAATCCAAAGGAACAATCTGTTACTATTTCTAGCCTCTGCTTCCAAACTATCCTCAGTCTACCACCTTCTGATCTACACATGAATACTGTATGAGTTCTAATTGAAATCTGATGGATTTAAAATCAATGGATTTTTACCATTTAGTTAACTGAGTCATCAAATGAAAAGCTAATATGAATGGAGCTGTAGGTTTGTTGTTTTTCCCCCAGGTCTTACAAAATGTTGATAGATTGTCGTTTTACTGATAGATATATTTTATTTTTCCACCTGAAGATAAATATGGATTAGTTATATATTTTCCAACATATTCACATTAATCAATATTAAAGCTTCAGAAATAAAATATGGGGCAGCCTGGGTAGCTCAATGGTTTAGCGTCACCTTTGGCCCAGGGTATGATCCTGGAGACCCAGGATCGAGTCCCACATCAGGCTCCCTGCATGGAGCCTGCTTCTCCCTCTGCCTGCGTCTCTGCATACCTCTCTCTCTCTCTCTCACTCTCTATCTCTCTTCCTATGTCTCTCATGAATAGATAAAATCTTAAAAAAAAAAAGAAATAAAATATGTTGCCACCAAACAAATGTAAGCAAAAGCAAAACCAAGATGGCCTGCATGTAATGGCAGGATTTATTTCTCTGTGGAAATCACCTTCTAAAACCACATATGTTGCAGATAAAACGTAGAAGAAAAGACAAAGCTGATATAGCTCTTCCATTTCTTTTATTTTGATATTTCTTAAATTTTAGTGGGTTAGTTGAGGATCTTATTAAAATTAAGATTGGAGTCAGGTGTGAAACTTGAGATGCTGCATCTCCAAAATGCTGCCTGGCTAGCTGAGGCTATAGGTCTTCTGAGTTGATGCCACTTTGTATAGCAAGGCGCCACAATGAACATATTTGTAGAAAAGAAGGGCTTCTTATCTTCTGTCGTGGCTTCCTTTCCTTGGATACCTTTGGAATTTCTCACGCTTATTCTTTGTATAATGTATTTACTAGGGATATTACTTGCATCTTAATGTGTGATTAGTCAGGATCAAATTCCTATGCAGCTCTTAAACATGTCAGGTGTCTTGCCCTCAATCAAGACCTACTGAATAGTGGGGTTCTCAAATTTCTACCTGTAAATAATTTAAAAAATATTTACAAGCTATGTACATATTTGAGGCTCAAAATATTAAGAGATCTCTATCATATGGACTATAATCACGGTTATTTACATACTTAGTGGGAAAGTAAATAAACCTCCTAATTTTTTTTACCTCTATTCTTGCCTATTTTAAGTCCATTTAAGCCACCTACATTTTTTTTGTTTCAAACTAGAAAGAATTGATCTCTAATAAAAATGCAAAAATTTCTCATTAATGCTATATCTCATCCAGTTTACTCAACAATGTAGATATTCTATTTTCTTAACAACTGACTGCATTCTTGTGCTGTTTGAAGATCTTTAAACCATATGTGGACTCTTAACCATGGCTGCTTATTAATGACCACCTTTTTACTTGTTGGCAAATGGAAAAAGAGAGTCCCAAGGAAGTCCTCCAGTATATCACTGTGATAAGCCGTATACACAATGTAACAGTAGTAGTATTTTGATTTTAGTATCATGATACTACAAAATTAAAACAACAAATTCTCAAAATGTATAGATTAGTTTAAATCATTATGTAGTATTTCTCTCAGAAGAAAACTGATAAAGATAATGAATCCATGTAACATAATTATCTAGGTAGGAAAAGATACAAAATAGGAGACTCCAATGAGAATTATCATGGTTTAAAATATTTTTTTGATAAGTTTGTAATCCTCAGTCAGCAAGTCAACTCAAACTACATTTTTGTTCCAAGCTTAAGTAGCCCAACAATTTTAATAGTTATATTAAGTTTTTTAAAGGAAGGAAAAATATTTTAGTGATTATTTTAAGTTTGTATATAACAGATTGTTTTTATATAATTTATTTTTAAATTATGAAAGAATCATGATATATTAAAAGACATACACCCAATACTATATCATTTCTACTGAAAGATGAGATAATAAAGTTTTAAGTTTTCATCTTATTAAGCCTAACATTGAATTAAAGCAGATTGGCAACTGCCTTACAGTCTCTTGCACTGAGCTCTTATATGGCTAGTGCCACTTTAAAAAAAATATTTTATTTATTTATTCATGAGAGACACAGAAAGAGAGAAGCAGAGACACAGGCAGAGGGAGAAGCAGAGGAAGAAGCAGGATCCCTGCAGGGAGTTGGATTGTGGCACTTGATCCCAGGACTCCAGAATCACACCCTGAGCCGAAGGCAGACACTTAACCACTGAGCCACCCAGGTGTCCCTGGCTAGTGCCACTTTTAAAGCAGATGGCTGTTACTCTCACTCTGAGTCTAGAAGTGTCAATTGTAATTGAGAACTTTATTTGGAATACATTTGCCAGTTTATTCATGGCAAGTGATAGTGTTCATTATGTAAATGTTAAAATGAAAGAAAACTATGATAATTTCCAGTCATTTTAAATGAATATTTAAATTAATAAACTTTTAGTAAAATATACCTTTTCAAATTAACCTTCGTTATCAAAATACAGTATTTATTGAGTCTTTACTATGTGCTAGGCACTATTCCAAGCACATTTGGTAGATTATCTCACTCAATTTTTACAATTCTAGGAAATATACTATTAAAGTTCCCATTTGACAGATGATAAAATCAAGACAGAGAAAAATTGTGTAATCTACCCAAGATCATAAAGTTACTAAATTATAGGAACCAGAAATTCAGAAGACTTTATAAGCTTCGAATCTATGTTATTAACCACTATCTACCATCAGGCTCATGTCTGTGGCCAAAAGGCCATGGTACTACATTGAAATTTTAGTATATTACTTTTCCCATTTTTTTTCTTTATTTGCAAGGGGTTAAACCTAGACCATCCAGAATTGTTTGTGTTTAATATTTTTAACAAACTTTAAGATGGGACATCTTTCCTTATAATTTCTAACAGATGAATAAATATATAACTTAAATAAATGTTTTTATTTACGAGTAATATATAGAGTTAGTTGGAAAATATTTTTCAGTTATTGATGCTATTTATGATTCATAAAAACATAGGCAGAATTGTTTAATCTTCTCTTGCTGTCTAAAATGGCCATAGCTACATAGAACTTACAAGAATATCTTTACATATTTGTAACCTGGCAGAGTTCAAACAGTGTTTCAAGGACAATAGTTTTAAAATATATATATTTTTGGTACAACTAAATTATTCTATGATCAAACACAGTGATGAAAACATTGCGATAAATACATTTATAAATGTGCACTTCCTGAAAAAAAATTTCAGAATGATTAATATGCTAATGTGCTTGGTGTAACTCCAAATCAGAACAGCATTCCTCCCCAAATTATTTATTTACAACTCTCTTTTTTTCATGGAGCATGGGATATTATTTCATAGTACATGATTTTGGATATTCTGTCTAGAATCACAGGAATGAAAATGAGTAATAGGCAAATTTGAGCCATCTTTTGAAGACAGAAGAAGTAAAATCATTAATAGATTGGATACTAAGGATGAGATAAAGAATTAGGGTTTTGACGCCTATGGTTTTGCTTTGAGGTCTAATCAGGAGAGCTAAAATGTGTGTGTGTGTGTGTGTGTGTGCTTGTGCATGTGTGTGCATATGTGTATGCTACACATGTGTGATATTTAAAATGAAAAAACTGAAACCATTCTGGGAAAAGACATAGATTGAGAAGAGTTAATACATCTCTAACATCTGAGGAGAGGAGGAAAAACAAACAAATAAAACTGTACGTAAGTGGCCAGTGACATAAGAGAAATGTCAAGAGATTATTGAAAAAAGGAAAAAGTCTTTGCAAAATAAGAGAATGATAAACTGTGTTATATCTTGTTGGGAAGTTAATTGACTAAAAAAGAGAAATATACACTGGAATTAGAAATAGGGAGGTTTCTGATAACTCTGAAGAGAAGAGATGAAGAAGCAAAAGTTTCAATAGTTTATTTGTTGATTTTTCCATAATCAAAAAAAAATCTGAAGGTCAGGATCTAAATTTTAAATCTCATGACCTACTGATTTACAAAAGAGTCAAAATGGAAATAGTTTATTTGATTTTATTTGATTTATAATGAGGGAGTGTCTGAAAGTGTCATAATACCTGCATTCTCTACCAAGTAACACATAGTTTATTTTACAACAAATTGATAGACTATCAACTACTAATTTGGTGCTGAGTATTCTGCTGATCCATGAAATTTAAGAGTTCTGATTATAAATAATGCTTCAGAATAATTTAGTAATATCTAAAAATGCTGATACTACATTAAAGAAGTTTAACTAATATTATGCTGTAATTAGAAATAAACATTTTTTCTATGTTTATCAACAAATATATTGTAATAGTTTTATTATAGATTTAAATCATAAAGAAAGATTAATGGGATTATCTTTAAATTACCAGTGGATATGAATTACTACTGTAGTTTAAACAGAAAGACTGTAAGCCTGCTTCTTTAGGCAGCGGTTCAGTGGTCCTGGGGTAAAGCACAACCAAATTTTATTTTTAACAGCTTTATTAAGGTATAATTGATATGCAAAGAACTGCACATATTTAATGTGAACAATTTTATGCATTTGGACATTTGCAGTCACCCATGATACCATAACCAGAATCTAGATAATAAACGTATCCAACACCTCCCAGAGTCTTCTGTGTCCTTTTCTTTTTGTTTGTTTGCTTTTGGCTAAGAACACTTAACTTGAGATCTACTCTCTCAACAAATTTTGAAGTGTATGATATCATATTGCTAACTATAGACATACAGCAGATATCTAGACCTCATTTATCTAACATAAATAAAATTTTATACCCATGAAAAAACTCTCCATTTCCTCCAGCCCCTGGCAATCAGTCATATAGTATTCCCTGCTTCCATGTGTCTTACTATTTTAGATATGTCATGTAAGTGGGATCAATAGATAAATACCCAAAAGAATTGAAATTAGGATTTCAAAGATATATCTGCATCTCCATGTTCATTGCAACATGATTTACAATAATCAAGATATTAAAACACCCCAAATGTCCACTGCCAAATGAATGGATAAAGAAAATGTAGAGTACACATACAATGGAATATATTTAGCCTTAGAAAAAGAAGAAAACTCTGCCATTTGTGACAACATGGATGAACCTGGAGGACATTAATAAGTGAAATAAGCCAGTCATAGCCATAATCTATTTTTATTTATTCATTCATTCATTCATTCATTCATTTATTTATAAAAGATTTTATTTATTTATTCATGAGAGAGAGAGAGACAGAGACAGAGTCAGAGACACAGGCAGAGGGAGAAGCAGCCTCCACACAGGGAGCTGGATGCTGAACTCCATCCCAGGTCTCCAGGATCACACCCTAGGCCAAAGGCGGCACTAAACCACTGAGCCACCCGGGCTGCCCCATAGCCATAATTTTTTATAACTATTTCCTCAGTTCTTCTGATATGCACCAAATATTGAGATCTACTCAGCTAAATTTATCTAATACATAAAGCAATGTAAAGATTTTTTTTTTTAATTTCCAGCATGGTTATGTAAAAAATTCACTTTTTTTGTATTTAAAATGTCAATGTCAAGTATATAATCAATACTTAATAAAGTCATGACTTTAATTAATTAGAAATACAATTTAGCTTCCTAAGGTATAACTGATATGCAAAGGGAGACTGACATAATACATAGGATTTTAATCTTTAAGCTACATTTCTAAAATGTTTTTAAGTTTCTGAGAGAAGTTCTTTTCCAAGCACACATAAGTTTCCAACATGCTACTTATAGCAGATCATCTCACTGGTGTCTGGATAGCTGGAATTCTTGGATTTCCACCCTGATACCTCAGGTCCTCCCCATCTTTGCTCCTGTAATCTGACCAACCACAACTTCATCCTTGACTCCATTTTACTTGCTTATATCTACTTATTATTCATGGGTTTTGATGACATGTAGTTTTGTTCTCCATGGTTATATCTACTGTGACATTTGCTCATTGCCTTTTCTGTATGTATATCCTTTAGTGTCTGTTCTTTTATTCACAATGAAGAATGCAATTTGGCTCTAATAATTACTGAAATACTTTGATAAGATTTGGTTTTCCTTCTAATTTCTTATTGAAACTAGTCACTACAGAGATGATTTTTATGGTAACCAATACAGTCACTTATGTATATAGAACTGCTTAGCTGTTTCTTCAACAGTAGATTTTGGATAAAGTAGTTTCCTTTCAAGAGAAATCTGTGACTACTAAAGGTATTGAAGGAGAAAACAAAAGGAGAACCAAAACTTGTCTCTCCTATATCAGGACAAATTGAAGCATACAATTCCTTGTAACTCAACTAAGCAATGATATCTTTACTTAAAAATGGGTTTATTGTTTAAAACAGGAATTATATGCCTATTCATATATTTTATAAAGATGTAAAAGTCAAATCCAGATCACCATGTATTAAATATAAATACATAAAATGCTTATCATATAATTCCACATTTTTAGTGGAAAGTTTCCCTACATCTACAAAAAAAAAAGGTTCAATAGGAAAAAGCAAGAAATGACACAAGGACATCAATTCAGAGAGATTCAGTATAATAACTTAAGCAAATTGTTATTACTTTTAATATAATATCTATTAAAGTTAAGTAGGCATGTTTATTTTCTGAATAAACCATTGCTAAATAAACTTCATTTAAAAAAAGCAGTCATAAGCCTCACATTTAAAAATGCATTACTAAATTGTAATTTAAAAATTAGAATTATGAACATTTTATATTATGAACTTAAGAAAGCAAAAGACTATTGCAGAATGAGTCTTTAATCTCAGAGTTTTCTTTTTCTCCTGACATCGCAGTGAAATTAATTTTAAACTTTCAGTATATAGAAATGTAATTTTCATATGTACGCTTCCATAGAGAAATTATGTTCTAAACTAAGAAAAACTAGTTGTTAATTAGTTTTGCTTTTATTGTTAGACTTAAACTTTTCAGTTTTAAATTACTTCAGACATTTCACTAAGTTAAAAACAATTCATAGATGATTGCGTTTTGGCAGTAGCAATATTTGAACAAACCATATATTTGATCAAGAAATAAATTCGTAATGAGTTGAAGCTGAAGTTTTGTAATTTCACTGTCTAGCATATATTAAAGTCTCTAAAAAGTCATTTTGTCAATTACAGGATAATTTCTTCTTTAATAAGGAAAAATGCAATGTCACTTTCTGACCATGAGTTTTATAACACAATATGTTCAGTGATTAGTTTCTTCATTTAAAACTCTTGCATTTTAAGAAATTTCATCACTAATATTGTAAGTTCTTAAAATGAATATGTGAATCAATTGCTAATTTTGAGAAATTAAAAAGAAAAAAATATCCTGAGTTTTGTGATGAACATTTCAGTCAATGTAAATTGTCTGAAAGCCAGAAACACTCTTCCCTCTACTTTTATTGTGTCCTCCTCTTTTTCACACTGGAGTTCCTGCAACTTACAGGACTACTGCCTATTTTTCAATCACATCAATGAGTTTCTATTTCTATCATTGGGTCCCAGGGAGACAGTCTGTTTTCCTTCACTTTTTATCACTGACAATCTTACTTAACACATGATGAGCTAATTCTTTGTTATAAAACAGAATTTATTTCCTTCAGTATCATCTTGCTTCCCTGCCCCTGTGAAAAACTGTTTCAAATGACCTTTGGACTAGCTTACTAAAATTTCCATTGGCTTTTAAAGCATGTTTCAAATTGGAGAAGATTCATCACACCATACTTTACAATATAGTAAAGACTTATAGTGAACAAGATAGAGAATTGACAGTAACTAACTCCCACAATTCACTTTTCTAATCCTTGCTCTTGGTTCATAATACTGTGAGGTTTGTGACATTCTTCCACATGGACTAAATATCACCCACAGGAAATGTCATAAAAGTCCCCCCTTTAAAACTTGAGTGTACTATTTTTATTGAAGTATAATAGACACACGATGTTATATTACCTTCAGGTACACAACATATTGATTCAACAATACTGTACATTACTCAATGCTCACCACAGTAACTGTTGTCACCATCTGTCACTATACCTATGCTGAACTTTTCATCCCCATGACGTATTTGTTTTATAACTGGAAATTTATACTTCTTAATCCCTTTTATCTATTTTGCCATCCTCACATCCACCTCCCCTCGTGTAACCACCAGTTTCTTCTTTATACTTAAGAGTTTTTGTTTTTTAGATTCCACATAAATGTGAAATCATATGAAATTTGTCTTTCTCTGTCTGACTTGTTTCACTTAGCATAATGCCCTCTAGGTCAGTCCACGTTGTCACCAATGAACAGATTTCATTCTTTATTATACCTGAGCAATATTCCAGTGTGTGTATATGTGTATTTTCTTTACCCATTCATCTATGGATGAACACTTGGGTTGCTTTCTATCTTGGATATTGTAAATAATGCTGTAATAAACATAGGGATGCATATATCTTTTCAAATTAGTGTTTTCATTTTATTTGGGTAAATACCTGGGCAAAGAAACAAAAGCAAAAATAAACTATTGGGACTAGATCAAAATAAAAAGCTTTTGCATAGTAAAAGAAACCATAACAAAACAAAAAGGTAGCCTAGTGAATGGGAGAAAATATTTGCAAATGATATAACTTATAAAGAGTAAATATCCAAAATGCATAAAAAATATGTCTACAACTCAACATTACACTAAAACAAACCAGTGGACAAAGGATCTGAGGAGATATTTTTTCAAAGAAGACATACAGATGGCCAACAGACACATGAAAAGATGCTCCATGTCACTGATCAGTAGGGAAATGCAAATCAAAACCACAATGAGATACCACTTCATACCAGCCAGAAAGGCTACCATCAAAAAGACAAGAAATAACAAATGTTGGCAAGGATATGAGGAGAAGAGAATCCACACACACTGTTGATGAGAATGTGTTTCGGTGCAGCCGCTGTGGAACAGGATGGGGGTTCCTCAAAAATATTAAAATTGAAAATATTGGGAGCCTGTGTGGCTCAGTGGTTGAGCGTCTGCCTTTGGCTCAGGGCATGATGCCGGAGTTCCAGGTTTGAGTCCCACATTAGGCTGCCTGCAGGGAGCCTGATTCTCCCTCTGCCTGTGTCTCCACCTCTCTCTCTCTCTGTGTCATGAATAAATAAATAAAATCTTGTAAAAAAAAAATAGAAATATCATACAATACAATAGTTCTACTACTGGGTATTTGCCCAGTGAAAACAAAAGCAGTGTACTAGTGTTTTAACCTATAGAAGGCCTGGCCATGGGGAGCTGAACCTACTTTGAACCAACCTTTAATAATATACCAAAGTTTAAATCTTATAGTACTTTCCCTATAGTAGACCAGCTTCTCAGCTTCCCATTTTTCTCCAAACATGTGACATAAGCACAGAGTTTACTTTCCCCAAATACCTGGTTAGAAAAGATAAGTGAGGGCAGCCCCGGAGGCCCAGGCGGTTTAGCGCCACCTTCAGCCCAGGGCATGATCCTGGAGCCCGGGGATTGAGTCCCATATCAGGCTCCCTGCATGGAGCCTGCTTCTCCCTCTGCCTCTGTCTCTGCCTCTCTCTCTGTGTCTGTCATGAATAAATAAATAAAATCTTTAAAAAAATAAAAATAGAAAAGATAAGTGGTAAGTCAATTACTACTGACTCAGTGCTCTCTTTTAGTTATAGGAATATAATTTGTTAATAGTATGGGAATCAAAACTGTCCCAATAGTTCTCAATGACACATTTTTTTTTAAATTGATTCATTATAAACTACATTAAATAAGAACACATTTTTTCTTGTATCTCCAGAACTTAATAGAGGAATCTGGAACATAATAGATGAGAAATAGCATTATTGAGTGAATTCCCAAATCACTTTTTTGTTTAAATAAAAACATATTTCTCCCTTATCTCAATTATTGAAGTATAATAATGTTACATTACCTTCAGGTGCACAATATATTGATTCAACAATACTATACATTACTCGATGAAGTTTGTAAATAATTTGTAAAAGTAATGTAGTTTATAAATAAAAGTGTGTGTGTGTGTGTGTGTGTGTGTGTGTGTGTGTGTTTTCTATTTTATTTCTACTCTGGAGACATTTTCTCTCTTTTATTCTATTCTGGAGACATTTTCACAGACACACTCAAATACTATGTGTTACCAGCTTAGCCCAGTCAAGTTGACACATATAGTTAACCATCACAGAAATTATCCACAATTTGCTATAAAATAAATACACAAATATAACCCAGGAGTTCAAACTTTCAGTGTTGAACATGGCTGAAAGGATATATGAGAGCTTATCTATAAGTATACTCTCCCAGTCAATTTTTGGAAAACCTAGAAAATTCCATGCAAACACTGCTAACTGGGACACCATAGATGATTTTCAAACAATTTAGATGCTCCATCCAAAGCTTTTTTATCCTGTTTTATAATTCCAGTAAAAATTCTGACATAACTTCTTAAATGATTTCTGTAGATCTCATAAGAGTAATGTGAATTAGAATACAAAACATGTCACAAAGAAATATATTTCATTCAGAGTGACATAAAAGCTCGTTGGAATTAGTTTTCTATTTTTCAACACTGATGTTATAAGTACTGGATCTATAGATGCTTTTTGGTGTGTTTCATTTGCTTTGTATTTCTTTTGAAGCTGTGCACAGAAAGAAACTCTAACTTCATCCTTGTCATTCATAGTAAGTCATTTATAGACTTTGACAGTATTTTTATTGATTTCACTATTTCCCCCAACAAATAAAACAGCTCAAAATGTAGCCTTTAGTGCAAAACCAAGTAGTGTTCTAAGCCACTGTCAGTCATGACTAGAGTAGGCTTTGATTTCATATCAATTTTACTTCTGCACAAATGCAATTTGGGAATAAATATTGCTATGAAAATACAGTGAAAGATTTTAAAGTGATTGCAATGAAGGCAATTGAATATACCTTGTGCCCAGCACAATTTAATTTGCTAGTGGTTATTTTATTTTTAACAGATTCTGTAGAGCTCAGTATATGATTATCTGTTCCCCAACTCCCCAAGTGTTTGGATGAAATGATCATTTAGAAATTATTTACTTCTCTTTCTTCTAATAATGCCTTGAACCTTTCCACATATGAGAACTGGCTTCTTTATTTTTCACTTTCTCAAATACCATCATTCCTAAGTATTTAGCTCAAAGCCTAGGTCTTCCCCACAAAAGCTTCCATTACATGATCTGTAATTTATCTAAAAATAGTGCAGCCAAAAAACAGTGGCATATGCACTTTTGGGGTGACTATTTCCATAATGAGGATCAGCTTCTAATATACAGAAAAATCACATAAATTATGGTTCATAATTAAACTCTTTGTGTGAGTGTTTTTATGGCTGCATTAGTATTTCATTGTGTATTTCATAGTTTATGCAACCAAGGCATGGTCTTAGGACATTTCAGTTCTTCCCAGTCATTTGCAATTAAAAATGATTTTTTATGCACATGTCACTTTACATGCTGATGGTTCATAATTAAGATGGAGTCCTAGAAGAGAATTGGTGAGTCAAAGTTTTAGTTCGTATGTAGTTTCGTTATATTGCTATTTTTGCCTTCATTATACTTGCACCCATTTGCACTGCCTCACGTGTGGGAGTACCTGAAATCTCACAGCCTCAAAAATGGCATATGTTGTCAAACTTTAGGATTTTTGCAATTCTTTAGTTTATAAAATTAAACCAAAAATGAGATCTCAGTTTAATTTTAGATAGCATTTAAAATTTACATGAAAGAGATTGAGTATTTTTTATGTTTAAGAGACATGTAACCTGTTCATTTCTTTTCCTGTGAACTGTCCTAATCTTTTCCATAAGTTTGTAGTTCTTTTTAATCTTCTTTTGAGGCACTCTTTATACTGTATCTATTAGACTTTTGCTTGATATATTTTGCCAAGGCAAATACATACATACTTGAATACACAACACATATGACCTCCCAAAACATTATTAATGCACTCAAATTTATCAAATTTGTTATTTCTTCAAGATTTTCAGTCATCATTATGAAACTGTTGACCCTTTCCAAAATGTAAAGGAATCCAGAGAAGTTTCCTATAAGAAGTTACTTGGTTTCCATGTGCATTGTGGTATTTTAAAATAATTTACCATGATGAATAGTGACACATATAGATGTAGCAGTTTAGCACAAAGTTGTAGAAACAGAACAGAAAAAAATGTACACAGATTAACTTCCCTTCCTCTTCCTGCCTCCCTTACATATTTTTTTCCTTTCTATGCTTCTTGTTATTTCCATTTTGTTTCTTTAAGTAGTTATGAAGACAAACAAGTATATTATAAGAAAAAATAGTTCAAATAAAAACTGAAGCAAAATAAAAGAAAAATACCTCCATAAGAAAAAGGAATGCTCATGCACTGTTAGTGGGAATGCAAACTGGTGCAGCCACTGTGGGAAAATAGTATTGAAGTTCCTCAAAACAATAAGAATAGAATTATCATATGATCCAATAGTTTCTCAGCTGGGTATTCACCCAAAGAAAATGAAAACATTAATTCAAAAGGATAAATACACTCTGATGTTTATTGCAGTGTTATTTACAATACCCAAGATATGGGTCCATTGGTAGATGAATGGATAAAGACATGGTGTATATATACAGTGAAAAACTACTCAGCCATAGAAAAGTAGGAAATCTTTCCTTTTGCGACAACATGGATAGATCTAGAGGGTATAATGCTAAGAAAAATAAATCAGATAAACAAAAATATGACTCCACTCATATATGAAATTTAAGATTTAAGAAATGAAACAAAGTAAAAAAGACAAACCAAAAAAAAACCGGACTTAACATATGGTTATCAGAGGGCTGGTTGAGGGAATGGATGAAGAAGGTGATGGGGATTAGGGAGTGCATTTATCATGATGAGTGCAGTAATGTACAGAATTGTCAAATAGTTATATCATTTTAAACATATTTTAAGTATATATATATATGTATTAGCAAATTCTATTCTATTACTGGTAAGTGACCTTGATTAAGTGATTTGCTAAACAGCAATATATGAGATTTCAATAAAATGTTTTCCTAATTATATATATATTATATATATATAATATATATATATAATTTCTTAATTATATATGGTGTTTTTCCTAATTTAAGCATAGTTAATATATAATGTTATATTAATTACAAGTATACAATATAATTATACTTAAACTATGTTCTCTTTGTATCTCTCAAGAAATTGTCTCACACTATTGTGGAAGCTGGCAGGCTAGAATCATTTTTGCCTATTCATTTATTTCCAACTTCATGTTGGTATGTTGGGTCATAAGTTTTACATTCAGGGAAAACATTATTTTTTCAGTGAGTGATAATAATCTGCCATTTTACTGTTATTTTTCACCTTGTTTTCTGTGGTGTTTGTGTATAGCTCTCCTGTTGCATCCTTTTCTTCTTATTTACCTTGATTTGAATTGAATAAGATTATTATTTTTTCTTGGCAATCTATGTTGAATGTCTAAGGTAAACAAAAAAATCAACACAATGTCTTGCTAGAAAAATTCTGCCTGTTATCATTTAATCTCCTGGATACATAGACTTGTGTGCATGTGTATGTATGCATGTTTGCCTTTACTTCTCAGCCAACAGAGATCAGTAGCTGGCAGGTTACTTAAAACATGTAATCTCTCTCTCTCTCTTTTTCTTCTTCTTCTTCTTCTTCTTCTTCTTCTTCTTTCTTCATTTTTTTTTTCCTTTACCTAGTTTCCCTGATACATTGCTTCTTGCAGTCTTTTCCTCTTTTGGCATGTCTTTCCCTTTTATTCATTAGTGACAAGATCCAAGAAAATCCTGAAGCCAACTTGTACACCTGTGGCTCCAAATAAAGGATGTTACTTTTCACCTACTTAGTGTGGCATCTGCTTTGGAGAACTGAACTTTACCGGCTTTGATGAAAATTTTCAAGACCAATGTCTCCTCCAGGTTTTTTTTTTTTTTTTTTTTTTTTTTTGCCATTCTGGTTTTTAACCTTCACTGCATATGGCAGCCCTTTTTGGTATACCATAGTTCATATTATCAATGAAGACGGAGACTAAGTTTGCATTCTTCACCACACTTATCTCTGGATAATATACAAAAGGAGATAGTGCTTTCTTCACTCTGCCTTCATAGAACTGGAAATTATTCTTATTTGCTTTATATATCCTTTTCATTCATTTAATGGTTTGTTTATTTAAGTAATATTGACTAGAAATATTGTTTGTAGTTAATATACTTTTAAAAGATTTATTTATTCATTTAAAGGGAGAGATTGGGGGGACAGAAGAGGAGCAGAGGGAGAGAGTCCATGATCCTGAGATCATGACCTGAGCTGAAACCAAGAGTCAGACGCTGAACCAATGGAGTCACCCAGATGCCTCTGTAGTTAATATATTAACATTTGAAAAGTTCTCTGAGGACAATGGATGATGAATAATGATTAATTTTATATGTCTACTTGGCTAAGTCACAGTACTCAGATCTTTGATCAAATACTAGTCAGAATGTTGCTGTGAGGGTATTTTTAGATGAGATTAACATTTAAATCCGTAGATTTTGAGTAAGGTGGCTCATTCTCCATAATGTAGGTGGCCCTCATTCAATCAGTTGAAGGCTTGAAGGCATCAATAAAGGAAAAAAAATGAACACCCCAAAAAAGAATGAATTCTTTCTGTGCCTCAGACTTGAGCTGAAACATTGACTCTTCTCTGGCTTTCCAGCATGCTAGCTTCTACAGTATCTGAATACAACAGTGATGGATTCAATGCACAAAACAGTCTATGCTCTTTACATACTTCCCTAATAGGAGAAATGACACCTCTCTGCAAAAGATTTTAATACAAAATATTACACTATAATGTTTTTCATTCTTTTTTCTAATGTTTTTACCCTTACAAAGGTGTCATACCAGTTATAATTACAGTGGAATTTCACAGACAAGATAATAAATCTTGGGAATTATCAAAACTTTAAAGTGGTTATGATAGATTGTAAAGAAGGTCACTAATCCTAATTCTTCCTTATATGCATATCTTTTTGTTATATGTGATTTTGCAGCCCTTTCTTTCTCTACTCTTTGAATCCATCCTAGTTGGAATTTGGTTGGGCCAATCAAATGTGGCAGAAACAATATGCTTCCAATCTTGAGTATAGGTCTCAAAATATCCTGTATACTTTTATAGTTTCTCTCGGTTCGAAGCCAATCTACTCTTTGGCCAGTCTGCAGGGTAATGAGAGGCTCTATCCTAACCCTAAACTCTACACTTAGATTCAATCAGCCTGCCTAGCACAGCACAGTTTTGCTATCCTAAAATTGACTATGGACACACAAAGAGACCAGTTGATATCAGCCAAGTGTGATTCAGAATAGTGAAAGTAACCAGCTAACTCATCTATAAGGCTAACCATTCGTATGTGAGATAAATTAATGATGGATACTTTAATATCCTAGCTTTTGAGGTAGCTTATTATAACATTAAGCAATTGATATAGAGGAGATGATATTTGAACCTATTTAATTAGCAGTGTTTGGACATGTGATTTCTAGAAGATATAGCATATTATATAATAATTAACTAGTTCATAAATAATGTAAGCCTCCTTTAAGATGTATTTCACATACAAATAATGTCAGGATTTTCTTGTTTACTTTCAATCTACTTTACTCTCATCAGGATTCTCAGTTTTTTTCTTTAAGGGAGAGTTAGGAAATTTAACGAGAAAAATTACAGTGTACAGCCCAGGAGCCGGTATATAATAGACACTTAAAAGAGAATTCCCTACCTTCAAACCAGCTTTAGGAAGGATACTTTCTTTCAATTTGTGAAACCTAATACTAAAGCAATTTTGCCTATTTTTTAAGTTAATACTTGTCTCTGATTTAAATATTTTATTATTTCAAGTTAATAGTTATTTGATTCAGAAACTGGCCAAAGATTGGATATTTGCTTGGATTCTGACTCCCTACCAAATGAAATAAAATTAAAACAGATTTTTCTTCTGATTAAACCCTGTAAGAATTAGTAAAGCTACTGCTTTCTCAGCTGATTCATTAATTGACTTCAGTTAAAGTTTTGCTAGGAGGAGTAATGACTACACAATTGACCTTGCAGTGATTAATCCATGAAAGGGTATAAAAGCAAAGGCAAAAAAGATAAAGGGAAAAAAAATAAAGGCTTTGCTTCTTCTTCTTTTTTTTTAATTTTAAATGAAAGCCTTTGCTTCTTTCATTTTCCTTTTACTATCTACCTTGAAGTCATGCAGACAATAGGATCTCTTATTTTTTATATATAAAATTTAATTCTAATTCAAAAACAAAAGTAAAAAAAGTAAGCCATTTGTGAAAAGGTGAGTAAAGTAAAATCTTATTTTCATGTTTTTAAGAGTGTTAGGGAAAATACACATACACACATACAGGAAAAGAGAGAAAAAAATAAAGTTGCAATTAAGTACATTTCATCAAATACAATTCTCTTAAAAAATATTTCCATCCTGTATTTAAATTTTCTAATTCGCTAAATATGGTTACTTTATTAAAGCAAAGCAGAATAGAATAAACCACAAGGTTTATTCCTAAGGAAAGTATCAACATTATTTAATCAATTTAGTCATTGACCATTTTTTCCCTGAAATCGAATCATTGTCAGAGTTAATATTTGAGTATACAAAAGTGAATAAAATATAGTCATAACTGCCCTCTAGGAGTTCATCATGGGCTGGAGACAAATAGATGAAATAACAATTTTAATAGTTATTATGAGTGCTGCAGTAGAGTTACCTACAAAATATCTGATAGCATAAAAGAATATCTGATAGCATAATAACTCAATATTTTTTCCTGGAATATTATCTAAAACTTCATAACAGAAATTCTTCAATAAAGGCTTCACATTTGGCTAGATATTCACAGGTAAGAAAAGACAGAAGGGCATTCAAGATAAATATGCTTTGTATATGCCAAAAGGTGGAGTAAATGTATCATGGCACATTCTGAAAATGAAATCCATTAGGGGAAGGAATACAGTGGGAAGGGTTGGAAATTGCTTATGATAAGTTAAAAGATTTAAGTACAAGAGAAATTGTGGATATCATGTTCCCTCCCTGCCCCACTGGAATAAAATTTTGATACCACCTGATGAGAGAGGAAAAATCAATGAAAATTAAGGAACACAAACTGATTTCCATATTAGAAAGTTCATACTTTTCATGTTTCATGATATTATGTGACATTTCTAAGAAACTATTATAATTCTGTAATCAATGTAAGTGGTCTAAATATTTGATTTTATGATATACTGAACATAAAATAAGTCTATATTTTCCCATGCCATTATATATGACTTTTTTTAAGAGAAACATAAATAGAAGAATGATGTAATAAATTACAATAAGAAGAAATACAAAATAATGAAATAATAGTGAGTCCAGGGGATCCCTGGGTGGCGCAGCGGTTTGGCGCCTGCCTTTGGCCCAGGGCGCGATCCTGGAGACCCGGGATCGAATCCCGCGTCGGGCTCCCGGTGCATGGAGCCTGCTTCTCCCTCTGCCTGTGTCTCTGCCTCTCTCTCTCTCACTGTGTGCCTATCATAAATAAATAAAAAATTAAAAAAAAATAATAATAGTGAGTCCAGTGTAAGTATTATGTGACGAAGAGAAACATCTATCTTGCATACATATCCTGGTTTTTGAGTGACTTTAAACTGTATTATCTCAAAATAAGTTTTGCTTATTAGAATGAAAATATTTAGATCAACACAAATAAGCATACTTAAAAAGAAAATGAATTGAGCTGATATAAAAAATAAGAATCTTCAGCTTCTTTCTTTGCATTTCAGTTTCTAGCCAATTTTGTGGCATATTTGGGTGGCAGAAAGTATGAAATCTTGTTTTGGTGCTGGGGAGAAGAAAGGAATGCAGAATGAAGAAAGAAGAAAATCTTCATATCCCAAATTATAGATTATGTTTAAATTGGGGGACATCACCTACAAGAGGGATAGAGGAAGACAACCTCAGTTTTTTGTAGAAAATCATGTAGGATTAATTGGTGTTTCATTTACAAAAAATTTTGCAAGTATATGTTTGGTCATAAAAATTACATGGCTAGCAGAACAAACAGGACAACCTAAACACTTATAATCGGGACCACTGTGAAAAGCCTGCTAGTCAGTTTTCTTTTCTTTCTTTTACTTTTTTCTTCTTCTTTTTTTCCTTCCTGTTTTTACTTTGCCCCCTTCCAACCAAATCTATACAGTGCCCACAGAACTCTTCATAAAATAAAAATCAAATCCTATTTCTTCCTTGCTTCAAATAAGTTTCCAATGTGCAAGCACACAGTTTCATCCTGTTGTCATGTCTCTGAGCCATCCATGCCCAGCCTATCCTTGGCTCCATCTCATCATCCTTCTCATCCTTATGAATATATAAATATTTTTATATTTCCATTCTCCATATACTTTAGTCCAGAATTATAAAACCCCCCATCTACTGACCTCTTCACTTGAATGTCAAAAGATACTTCAAACTGCCTATGCCCAAACTGAGCTCTTTATCCCCTCATCAAATATAGTTCTCCTCCAGAATTCTCTTTCTCATTGGTTGACAATGTAATCCATCCAGCTAACTTGATGGTTGATTGTGTTTTGTGTATGCATGATTTGAGCATTAACTCAAGAGGAGTGTAGCCATCATACAAAATAAAAAATTGTAATAATCTAAACTTTACGCTCTAAAGTACTCCCCTAAAAACATAGAGAGAGAAAGAGAGAGAGAGAGAGAGAAACACACACTTGTGCACACTGCAAATTCTAAGTACACAATGGAGTAAGGGCTTGAAACACACGAGAGTGATTATATCGGTTAAAAATAAAATACCTGAATATATCAAGGAAATTATGTAAGAGATCCCCTCCTTATGGCCCTCCTGGTTTTGTAGCTTCATAGAAAAGAGAAAGATCAAGGTGACTTCAGAGAGAGGACTAAAAAATGGAAAGGTACCTACAGAGTGGTGAAAGAGACTGTGAAGTTCATGCTTGACCTTCATAGACTAGTGGGAGGAAAAGAGAGATAGTGGTAGATAAGGGAGGAGGTGAATCACAGCTTAGATCATCACCTCCACATCCCTAAGCCTAGGCTAAAATTCTAGAGAGCCAAAGACTAGGGCAAAGGACCTTTTCCCTTGTTCTTACTTGGGATTTCAAAGAGACTATTCTTCAGCATTCAGGTAACTTCAACTGCAGCACAGTGTCAAAAGGCTGCTTGAAAATCAAATCAATGCTGTGGTGTAGTTAAGCAGATAAGCAGAGAGTAATGTTAATCCATCTAGAATTGTTCTTGGTTCCCATGTGGCTCCAAATATTCACACAGGCCCTGTGGAGCTGTCATTATTGTCATAGACTGCAGTGGCTAAAAATATTCATTCATTAATTTTTTAATCAATCAGTAACAGCTTAGAGAGGGATTGCAATGACAGGAGAAAAGTAAGTAATTAGTAGGGATTATCAAGGAGGGGAGGTGGTCAGCAGAAGGTATAGGCAGACTTCTGGGGACACATAGTCTAGTGGGAACTGAGGTGTGCAGAGGAGGCAGGGAGATCACATGCCTTTGACTAGCCTTCATTTGTTACAGCCCTCTCCAGGCAAGCTCAGCAGAGCAAGAAGAATCAGATGTAATCAGACAAGGACTTCTTGGCTGCAGAGATGAGTCAGTAACAGAAAGTATTACAAAGACTTGGGCACAGATGAGAGGCCTTCTGTCCCACTAATAAAAAGACACTGTACTCCCCCCATGTACTCAAATGTCATTTTGAGGGAAATAGGATGTGGCAGAAAGAGATAGAAGTCTAAAAAACTGAGAATTTCCTTGAAAGTATGTATGGTAACTCAAAAGAAACTATATAACAGAAAGGGTTGATACCTTAATTGGCAAGTTTGAGTTTCTTTGCACAGTGGTGGGGAGACACTTCTGTAATTAAATCAATTAGAGCCATGTTACACACATAATAAGCCTGTGACCTCTAAACCTTACCTTCCCTTTGCCTGGTAAGTATAGTAAGAATTACCTTTCTTTTAGATGTTTCAATAAGGACAATAATTTTTCAAATTAATAAGTGAAAGAGCAGTGCTTTGGATTCTAACATTTTAAATATTAGAATCTTGACACTATACATAATACCTACATGAGGTTAATACAAATAGAAAATTGAATGAGTGTCTCTGAATGTTGTTCCCCCAGGTCTGAACCAGATCCCTCTGGATCATTCTGTATTCCTGAAAATACCACTGTACTACACTGTTGGCCCTTAAAATATATTTATTCAATCAACAACAACAAAAAAAAAGGAATTTTCATCTTATTGCATAGAATTGAATATATTGACAAATAAAGGTATTTTTCTCAGCCTTTTCCTTGGTGGATAACCTTTACATGTAATCTGATTAAAATATTTTTTTCTCAGATATTTATCTTCAAAGTGATTGCTGATTCTGATCAAAGGATTGTCTATACACCTCTTCATAGAGAAACTCAAAATGGTTCTTTTCAAAATTTAAACACATCAAAAAAAAAAAAAAAAACAAGTACAGATATATATTTGAAAGAATAGCCTTGATATAAAGGCAGAACAACAAATATCATGCCCTAAGGTTAATTAATCATGGATTACACCTACATTATTTAAACAAAGTTAATTTCTAAAAATGGATGTGAACATAAAATACTGTTAATTAGTTTCCTCGTGTGATTCACAAATACTTCAGTGAAAGACTGTGCTTAGAAAGATTTAAAGAAGGAAAGATAGATTTGGGCAAACTATCTGAAAACCATGTTGAATTATTTAAGACAATTAATGGTCTATATATAATGCAGTTTAGAGCTAAGTATTGTTTAAGGAATCATTAAATCAGATATAAAGCTGTGGTGGGTTATTATGTTAAGGAAGGAGAATATTGCCCTAATCATTTTCTCCTACTTATTTTGCCCTGGATGTATACCTCTCTTCATATGTCAATAAAATCTCAGTTTTACTAGACTCTGGAACATGGAGTTATATATGTGAGACTTATTTGAACTACTCTGGCTTGTAAGGTTGCTCAAATTATCATTTTAATCCCCTCTTGTCACTGTAATGTATTTATATAAGCTAAGAGGATTTAACTAACGTGAGGCAATAACAACTAATGAGCATAATTTAAAATAATTTTCAGATATTAACTTTGTTTGCTAATATGTGGTTCTTTCTCCTAAACTGTAGTTTTCCCCCAAAGTTTCAGAGTTATTGAAAACATAGTTATTTGGTCCTGTATGATAGAGGATACTATACACATTATAAAAGGATTAGACATTTTATAAATAATTTATAAAGTAGGAATAAAGCATCAAGAACAAGCAAGTTTATTAGAGATTTTAAAAAGAATTTAAATATATTAAATATAAATTATACTTCACGATTTTTTTTTATTTTAAACACATAAATACCTAAAATGGGCAACATTCCTTGGGTACAACTCACTTCTCATTAACTGTTATCCATAAATCTGTTATGTAGCCATCTTATAAATACAGATTCCAGATTTTTAATATAGATCTAATATGCTCCAGCTTATCTTTACTTTGGGTTCTTCTTGCACACACACAATAAACATGAAATCCTGCTTAATACTTTAAAGGCTCATAATATGTTGAAGGGGAATGGCTTATTTGATAAAGAGTTAGTATCCAAAATCTATAAAGAACTTTTCAAACTCAACATCCAAAAAACAAATAATCCAGTTTAAAAAATGGGCAGAAGACATGAATACACATTTTTCCAAGGAAGACATACAGATGACTAACAGACACATGAAAAGATGCTCAGTATCACTCATAATCGGGAAATAAAAATCAAAACTACAATGTGATATCACCTCATAGCTATAAGAATGGCTAAAATTAGCAACACAGGAAACAAAAACCTATTGGTGGGAATGCAAACTGCAGCCACTCTATAAAACAGTATGGAGGTTCTTCAGAAAGTTAAAAATAAGACTACGCTAAGATCCAGCAATTGCACCACTAAGTATTAAGTAGAAAATACAAAGTATACAAAAATACTGATTCGAAGGACTACATGCCACCATGATGTTTATAGCAGCGTTATCAACAATAGCTAAACTATAGAAACAGCCCAAATGTCCATTGGTCCATTGACTGATGAATGGATAAAGAAGTGATATATATATATATATATATATATATATATATATATATATATATACTCAATGGAATATTCCTCTGTCATGAAAAAGAATAAAATTTTGTCATTTGCAAGACATGGATGGAGCTAGAGAGTATTATGCTAAGAGAAATAAGCCAGAAAAAGAAAAATACCATATGATTTCACTCATATGTAAAATTTAAGAAAACAAACAGTTGAACATAGGGGGGAAAAGAAAGAGAGACATATATCAGGAAACAGGGTCTTACCTAAAGGTAACAAACTGAGGGTTGCTGGAGGGGAGGTGGGCAGAAGAATGGATTAAATAGGTGATGGGTATTAAAGAGTACACTTGTTGTGATGAAGACTGGGTGTTGTATGTAAGTGATGAATCACTAAATTATATGCCTGAAACTAATATTACACTACATGTCAACTAACTGGAATTTAAATAAAACCTTGAAAAAAATAAAAGCAAGCAGAATAGAATAGCAACAATAACAAAAATGAATATTTTGATAGAATATTTAAGAAAAAGATGGCTAAATTTTTGCTCATAACTACACAGAAAATTTTATTTGGATTTTTAAAAACCCATTTTAATTTTCAGTCCAATTTTTTTCACTTCTATATCATCTATTTACTTCCAATAATTTTTGTGTACATACCAAGTAAATTTTGGTTATCATGAAAGATGCATTTTATCACGTTTTTGTTATGACAGAATGATCCAGATTCATTTTGCAAATCTGAAGCTCTTATTTTACAACTAACTTGATGTTTTTTTTAGAAATGCATTGTCCATTTACTAATTCTTGCATGTAAAAAAAATCAATTACGATAATATCATATGGAGACTTATACTCCGATACTGTGCTAATATGGTCCATTTCACTATTATTTGTAGAAGCTAAAGTACAGTTCTCCCTTTGCATCCATCTTCCAATTTGTTGCATAACTGTGATAAATCTTCCTCTGTTAATTTTCCTCTCTTTGCACTTAAGGCAGAAAATGAAAATTCTGAGTTCCAACCTATGTTTAATGAAAACTTAAAAAAAAGGAAGAAAAAATTAAATAGCACTGGAAATAATGTCTCCAGAGTTCTTTTATGTCTTTTTTGAAAGTTGATGCAAAATTTTGCCAACAGAATAAGAAAGGTCAAAGATGATGAAAAAGTGATGATTTATTTCATCATCATAATCTGAGCAATCCATCATTCATCATTCTCCCCTTTTCATATTATTTTAGTCTTTTTTTTCTTTGCATAGTTGGTATAATTACTAAGCAATAAAAAGATGATTCCTATAATGATTAAATATAAAATTTCCAAGACATAGGAAAATAATATCACAAAAATCTTATGTCTTAGATTTCCTAAATTATCCAATGAAACTATTTAGCAATTGTAATGCATAATTAGCTTGATATTTTATTTAAAAAATTGTTCTTTGCTTTTGTGTGTTTCTTTTTTAGAAAATCTCTAAGAAAGGATAAAAACTGAAACATCAATCCTTACAAAGAGACATAAATCCTCAAAAAAAGAATGTCAAAAACTAAAATTAGATGGGATGGACCTTGATAATATACTAATGGTTAGTATTTTCCACATTGGAAAGTAAATTAAAATACATGAATCATTTGCAGGTCATCTTTGCTATTAAGGTGTCTGGGAAATTCTGGCTTTTAGATTACATATTTAGTATGCAATTGGATGCTATACAGAATTGCCAGGTGTTATGTAGAACACATTCTTTTTAGGAACACTTACACTGTTACCAGATGAAGCAATTGGCTAAATCCTCATTTTATATTTGGGTCAGATATACACTTAACAGATTACAAAAAATACTATTTATTCCTGAGATCATAACTAAAGAATTTTGAACAATTATTTGGAGGTAAATTTATATTACATTTAAGTTGAATTCCTAACTAATATTTGTGTAAGATCTATTATGTATATTACATACATACACACGTATATACATATATGTATATACATATGTATGTACTGTACGCACACACACATATGATGGTATTTGCCATTTTACATGCATTTTGCAATGGTTTTATCTCAGTTTCCAGACCCCTATTTAAGTAAATATGGTTTGAAAACAGGCAAGAATTAATAGGTTCAGGTAAATTAACGTCCTGCAACAATGCCTCAGGTTTGATTAGTCTTAATGGATTTCTGCTCTAAACATTTATCTACAAAATAAGACACAGGAATCCCTAAGATTTTGGGGCAAGCGTTAACCTGAAGGTAAATACTTTGAAAATAATTGCATCAATTATTTAGGTAAAGCTACTCTTTGAGAACTATTTAATTTAATCAGTTCTAAAACTTGTGAGTAAAAAAGGATAAGCCTGCTTTTACACCCTGAGAGGTTTAACTAATTAGCAAATTAGTTTTCATGTGATCTTTAGGAATTTGTTCATATGGTCAGTTGCTTCAGGAATTCCTAGGAAAAAAACAGATATAGAAATAGACTGATAATATCCCTATGTGGTCAAAATATCGGTTATTCTAAAAATAAACTATAATCTTTGTTCATGTTTCTTGGGTACAAACAAGAATGCTTTTGTCTGTAAAACATATAAACTGACACACTGATATTACATTCTAATTAATTTGATCTCTCTAACGTTAAGTCTAGTCTCTGTAGATAAGAACCCAAGTTGGCTGAATACAGTGTTCTAATTCTCCTTCCTTCATCTGCCCCAGAAGACTAATTGATTGCTTTCAATATCAAAATCTTTATCAAAGCTATTTCCAAAACTCCTCAGGCAATCACTGAAGATTGCCTTTGCTAGCACGTTTCCCAAATTCTCTGTCCCCTCCACCCACTCCCCGCCACAAGCACTCCAGCAAATAGCTGAAAAAGACAGTTTTGAAGTTAAGATAAAACGTACTAAAAACTATTCAAAATATGGAAATTATATATTACATTCCTAGTGACACCACAAATAGAATTCTTTGTAACTCAAACACATGGCTGGAGGGACAGTATTAATTTTAAAGTTATCTTCCCAAGGCCTCAGTGGTAAAATTCATATTGATTCTTACTGCAGTCCATGACTGCCTCAATCATTTATAATAGTGACTCACTTTTCTTCCCCAAATAAGGGTCAGAAAAACAAGGATATACCAGGGGGTTCTTTGTTGTTTTGTTTTTTTGGTTAGTTTGTTTTCAGAGAGGGAAGGGAAGGGGTAGAGAGAGAGAATTTTAAGCAAGCTCCATGCCCATTGTGGAGCTTGCTTAATCAAGCAAGTAAGATCAACGAGGCTTGATCTTACAACCCTGAGATCATGACGAGCCGAAATCAAGAATCAGATGCCTAACAGACTGAGCTACCCAGGTACCCCAGTATATCATATTTCTTTAAAAACCTAGCAAAGATCCATACTCAAAGTCAGAATCAGCCCAAATCAAAATTCAGATACCAGTGAGACCTAACGCAAACAATTCCAAATCAGTAAATGTGAGATTATTGTCAGAGTCATAGAGCCAAGCATTTGAAAATTATCTTAAAAGAAAAAAAAAAAAAGATGATAGCAAACAAGTTGAAATAAGGGCAGGTGTGAGGTATCCTTGAAAAATTACTTCAGCATCAGCAGATTCTTATGGCTAAACTTGTAGGACCAATTACTATGTCAATATTAGGGCTTATCAGATTAAAATAGAATGCAACACAGTGTTTTGGGGAGTTCAGAGTAGCATAGAATCAAGGAAGATGGAAAGGATTTGTATTTCAAGGCAATTGAAGTTAGGGGGCAGTGGATTTGATTAACTTGATAATTTTTGACCAGCCCTTGCAAGCAATCTTTCAATTTTCATCAGAAGCTTGTAGTATGAATGTGTCAGATGGAAGGCCAGGTGGCATTTGGAAATCACATTTTATCTCTGAAAATTCAATTTCTATCAAGATATAATAGGTAACTTTCATGACATATTGTAGGGTGTCCTATTGCACTTTGTGTTTCCTGTTCTCAGTATCATCTGTGTACTGATTTAACATGATGTTTTGTTGCAATCTTGTTAAAAAGTGGCAAGATAGAAGGTACATTTATTGTGGAGTGATGTTTAAAGAGAAGTCTATGCAGTGAATTTGCTATAGGGAAACATTGTCATGGCCAGAGAAGATATGGGGTTGGTAGTTTTCAATTTCATTCTAATAGAGTTGTAATAGTGTAGACATTTTCCCAAGGTCCAGTTGATACTTTTGTATAGCAACTGGCCCATGAGTAATGGTTAATGGATAAGCAGCTACAGAGAGGGAGAGGCTTGAACAATATTTTTCAATATCAAAGGACAACCTACAATGACTGTTGCTGATAAAATAGGTTTTGGAGACAGAAAAGTTCTTTGATAAAATGAAATAAATTTACTGAGGTGAACCAAAGAAATTATGGGGACATTTCTAAAGAGGACACATCTTAATAGAAATTATGAGTGGGGTTAGATTGATTATAAATTTCATCATGAGAAATCATATAGAGCACTCAGTATGTCAGTGAATGGTAACTTTTAAAACTATCTATGGGACTGGCAAGTCCAAAATTCACAGAGCAGGCGAGCCAGCTTGAGATCATGGTAAAAGTTAGTGTTATAACTTGAGTCTAATGGCTGTTTTCACTACATCACTATAACCAGAACTATTTGAACAAATTCCAAAAATTCATTCATCCATTCTCTAAGAATTTTCTCAGTGCCAACTCTGTAGCATAAACCATTCTAGGCACTAGGGAGATTGCAATGAATAAAATAGACAAGATCCTGCCTCCATGAAATTGTATTCAAGTGTGATGGTGCTGTGAGCAGGAATGAAATTTATGTATATATTGTATAGAATATGGAATGTTCATATATGCTACAGGGAAAAATAAATCAAGAGTTGGAGAAAGAGGTATTCTATTACAATCTGTTATAATCTCCCCTGAGGAGTCCTGCTATTTTCTTGGTAAGGCTCTTAAACTTGCTGGCAGCCCAATCAAACAAAATTCTAGAAATATAATTTCTCAGGTTTCTCCACAAAACAACAGCTAGAACAGTTCATAAATAGCTTATAACACCAAGAAAAGACCACGTAGAGGGTAATCTTTTTTTTTTTTCCTATCCTAGAGAAAGGCTGTATATAGAGATGACAAGAAGATGTCCCATGTAACCTCAATCTGATCATTGGCTTCCAAAAGTAGACACCAATCCTCAGAAACCTGTATTTTCATTTCACTTATCATATTTTCAAGTTCAGTGGATAAAGAGTAGTTACCACTTTCCTCTTGTCAGGTGGGGCAAAATAATGTTTTGGCAGCAAGTTATCTAAATTTGCCACCTCACCTGAAAGATTGAGGCTGACTGAGAAGGGCTGTGGAACAAAAAGGGTAAAGGGTTGGGCTTGAGTTCCATAACGCTCAGAGGGTAGAGCTTCCTCTTTAATAAAGGAAGGTATATAGTGCAGATGTGTAGCATTAGCAAGAATACATTAAAATATGATAGAAGACTAATAGGAGAGGGTGAGATATAACAGCTGAGAAGATGAATATAAACAGGAAGTGCAAATTCTGTTGTCAGTGAAAATTGAGTTAAATACAGAACAGATAAGGAATAGGTAGGCTAGGCAGTTCCGGTTTTTAGTGTTAGATTAATTTATAAAATGAATGGGGCCACGACATAAAGATATCAATTTGTCTTAAGGAATAAAGAAATAGTGGGCAAAATCAGGTAATGTCCATTTTTAATGAAAAAGGGAAGAATTTTTCACTCTTTTCTCTATTCTTAAAAACATTCTTGAGCCTTTTTATGATGCCCTCTTTTAAATCTCTTTATCTTGCTGTTTAGTGTGTTATGTCAAGTTTTCCTTAGTACAATTAATTAACTTAGTTCAATTAATGTACTGACCTGACTCTTTTTATTACATTTCTGTGACATCTGGCTAAACTGTCAACCTCAAATTTACAAAACAGCTTTATTATAGAATACGACCCTTTAACGTTTACTTAGATATTGAAATGACTAATGATTTTCCTGGATAAATAGGAGATTACTAACAAATTATTGCTAACCTTTGGGATACCTCAGTAGTTGAGCATTTGCCTCTGTCTCAGGTCGTGATCCTGGAGTCCTGGGATTGAATCCCGCATCAGGTTTCCCACAGGGAGCCTGCTTCTCCCCCTGCCTTTGTCTCGGCCTCTGTGTGTCTCTCATGAATAAACAGATTTTAAAAAAATCTTTAAAAAATAAATTATTGCTAACTTTATTAAATATACAAGTAAAGCAAAAGCGAAACTCTTGTATTTCAGGCTGAGACAAACTACACCCTTTTCAACCATGAAGAAATGGACAAGGCAAGGGGATTTTATATCATTATATAAGAAACAAAGCAGCTGTGGGTCTTAAAAGTAAGCCATAAAGTGGGACACCAAGGATATACAAATTATTTATAGAAAGCATATAAACATTAGGACAAGTTATACAATTTACAACATGGCCAGACGCTCTATTCTAAAGCAAGTTTAATTAATGGAACAGTGATACAGGTAGGTGAACAGGCAGTTTCTTCCTAGGGAAATTCCACCCTTGCCTCACTCAGAGGGCAAATCAACTGAATAAATTGCAATTGAGCAGCCTGTGCATGTCACACATTCTGATCCCATTAGATTGTGTTATAGGAAAAGTGGCTAAAGACATACTTCCAAATTTCTCATAAAACTCATTGCAGTCCTATGAGGACAATTTTAAAGCAGAAAAGTGAAGTTATCAATGAATTTAATGATTTTTATTCCAATTAGAATTAACACTGTGTTGTTAACTGTAGAGCCCTCATAATCCTGACATTGGACATTAACTTTCCAAATTTCTATTAGAAGAATATTTTTAAATTGGTTGAAATAAGGTCAGGAAATCACCAACTTTGACATCTCAGCATTCCTTTCATTCCCTATGGTGATTCTTTAGTCACTTCGGTGAAGTCTCAAGTTGAGTGGGGCTCAGTTTGGAAACCACTTATCTGGAGGATCAAGACGATAGCATTTAATGAGTTATGATGATAATGGTCATTTGGGAACTGACAGCTTTAAGTAGAATATTATCATAAAGAGCTATTACAACACCATTAACTATATCCCGTATGCTAATGTAACACTGTGTGTCAACCACACTCAAAAAAAAAAAAAAAAGAAAGAGGCCTTGATCCTTCATAATAAAGTACTGGCCCCCACCACCCCTCAAAAAAGAATAATGTTATCAACTTCTCATTTAAATTAATGAGAAGAATATGGAATAATGCAACATTTGAACTGGTCACTTATAATCTGACTGCACATTGTCAGAATATGCTGTAACATTCACCAATGCACATAGAGCATTTAAAAATCTATAATCTGACATAAAGTGTAAAATCCTGCAATTCTGGGCCTGCAGTACTGCAAGGCAATAATGAATTGAATTTAAACATCATCTGTCTTTAGGGATTGAGCATGAACTCCTTTTTTTCTTTTAAGTTTTTATTTAAACACGAGTTAGTTAACATACAATGATGATATGGTGATTCAGTATTTCCATACAACACCCAATGCTCATCAGGACAAGTACACTCCTTAATCCCCATCACCTATTTAGCTCATCACCCACCCACCTCCCCTCTGGTAACCACTGGTTTGTTTTCTATAGTCAGGAGTCTATTTCTTGGTTTGCCTGTCTTTCTTCCCCTTTGCTCTTTGATTTGCTTCTTACATTCCACTCTTTCCAACTTCTTCATCTTCCTATTTTCATATACATTGATCTACTGTTACCTGACACCTGTGTGAGTTTGCAACATACAGAAGAAAGAGTAAAAGTATGTAAGTCAGAATTTATGTGATTTCTGATTCCTAGCAATAACTTTTATGATACTCAGACTCTTGGAGCCCTATCCTGTACAATAAGAATGAAACAGATAATGTATCAAATATTTGTATGAGAAATAAAGAAGTGACTATATTCCAAGGAAATCACACTAGAAGATAAAAGTGGAGAGGATCACTTTGTATCAAATCAAAATAACTAAACTCAATATGTGTATTTGCTAATGTAAATTAAGCATTAAAATGTACATATTCACCACTATTTGATTCCTCATTCCCCAGTCACACCTTGGAAAGTGTTACAAACGTAACATAAAAATCATAAGGAAAAGCATACGTTGCCCTCTCCAGTTTGGGTAAATGCAGCTGGATTTTCATGCAATTACATCACCATCAATAGTTTCTTTGAGCTACCGACTAGGAAAGCATTGGTGTGCCCAGAAACATGTTCTTAATTTGAGGTTATGCTAATCTTGTAACCTTGACCAAAGAACTTTAAAATTGAAAATCAGATAACTTATAAGATGGAATTAGCTACTTTAAGTACTCAACAGCCAATTAACTTGGTGACCTTCTAGGCATGACATGGGGAGATTGTGTAAAAGAATGTAGAGAGAAGGGAATATTGGGCTAGTGCCCTTTAGGATTAAAGAAAATTCTAATGATGAGCATAATGAAGAGAATTTCATTAGCAGATAATTCATGCATTTGATATATACCAATTAATTGAGTGGAATAATTACTTGGCTCTGACTTTTTCTTTTTAACTTGATTCTCTTCTTTTACATAGCTCTTAAAAGCACAATTATTACTAAGATCCCTGAACTCTAGTTTACATTATTTATATGGGTTTAATTAGACACTGTCAGTAATATATAAAAAGGTACAGCCTAAGGACCATTTATTATATATTAAATTGTTTTAGTCTCATAATTAAAAACAACAATCACATTAATTAGATTTCGGTTTATTAATACATTCACAAGTATCAGATAAACATCTATTAGGTGGTAGTTACTACATATATACACATATGTGTGTATACCATGCTGGTATTCAGTAAACTAAAAAACACACAAGAAATGCAATCATCTTGAATAAGACATCCTAGTAGGAGAGAAAGTCAATAAGCAAATAAGTAAGCCATGTAATATTTTAGATAGTAAGTACCAGGAAGAAGAAGTAAGTCAGAAAAATGGAATTACTAGCCAGGAGGCAGTTAAGTTTCAAATAGAGTATTAATCTGTAATTAAAGTGGCATAAGCACAAGGACTTGAATGTAATGAGAGAGTAAATTGTGTGTATTTATGTTAGGGAAAACAATCAAGTTAGATTGAATATTTCTGAGCTAAAAATCACCTGGGATATTTTAGAATTAGCAAAAAGATTGAATAGCTGAAAAGGAATGATGGAGGGTGGGATGAAGGCCAAGAGATAACAAGGGTGCAGTTCACATAGGACATTTTAGAGTATTACAAGGACTTTGTCTTGATTGGGAAGCCATTAACATGGAGTGGAAAAATCACTTGACTTTGCTCATATGTTAAAAAGATTACTTTGGCCACCATGCTGTGGATGGGGTATGAATGACAAAGGTAGAAGCAGATATACCATGTTGAGGTCTATTTGATGGTGGATGGTAGCAGGGTGATAGTGCTAAATGATAGTGCTAAATGTAGAAACAATAGTTGCACCCTAGATAAGTTTAAATAGAGTAAAGAGAAGCCGAAGATTGAACATGGGGATTGAAAAAAACAGAGACCAAAGATGATTCCAAGTGTTTTATCCTGAGCACCTAGATCAGGAATGAAAGTATCAATTACTAATCAGATGAAATGACAATCTTAAAACACATTTCAATATTTATATTATAACTATATCCAGTTGCTAAGCTCCACAGGAAAAGAAAGTCAAAGAATAAACTGCCATATAGAAGATAGATTTAGAAATTTGCTGAGTCAAAGAGGAGAATTTACTACAATGCTTTCTGTATTAATTTTTGATTATTTTAAATAAATTCCTGATTTAGTCATGTTGGTAAATCTTAGCTCTATTAGCTCTATATATCTCATCAATAAGATATTTTGACCTATTTATTTGACCTAGATACTTTGATCTATTTTTTTTTAAATCTTCTTATAGCTCATACTCAGTTGGATTGTGAAATTGTGGGAAATTAGCTTAAACTTCTTGAGTGAAAAGAAAGACACCAATCCTCTCACCTACCTGCTACATTTAAGAACTTAATCTAATTTAAGGGAATAAAGGAATATTAAAGCAATGCCTCAGTTGTTTTACTATACTTCTGCAGATATGTCATAATTCTTCCCATACATATTTGTAAATTTAAAATAACTTAGACATCTGAAGATAGTTCATAGAGAAGAAAAAAAGTAAAATATTTATATGATTATATATATATATGTGTATATATATATATATAATATTCTCAGAGGAAATAAGCAACATATTTTATGATTGTAAGTGAGCTTAGAACTTAAATTTCAGGAAACTACATCTATTATTTTGAATCACCTTAATAAACATTTACTTACACATCTAGAAAATGTCATTAGAGAGTCAGTTTGTTATTGGTATATCAGATCTCTTTCGGTCAGAAGAGACTGAAAATATAACTCACTCTGGCCTATACAATAATGGGAAATTATTTTTTTTATTTTTATTTTTTAAAGATTTTATTTATTTATGAGAGAGAGAGAGGCAGAGACAAGCAGAGGGAGAAGCAGGCTCCATGCAGGGAGCCCGATGTGGGACTCGATCCCAGGTCTCCAGGATCACGCCCTGGGCCAAAGGCGGCGCCAAACCGCTGAGCCACCCGGGCTGCCCAATAATGGGAAATTATTGACTCAGTTAGCTCAGTAGGCTTGGGTTCCAGAGATTTGTTAGGCATGCTTCTCAGGCAACGTGGTTTATTTAGTTACCTCATGAGAGTAAATCTACCTATGTATCTCAGTGAATCTGCATTTCTAAAGAAAACAGCAGGAGAAAAATAATAAGTATTTTAACCTGTTTATATTTTTAAGAGACTTTATTCTTTGGAAGAACTGGATTTCCCTGAATGAAAGACACAAAAGATAAAAAAAAAAAAAAGAAAAGAAAAAGAAACGTTAAAAAGAAGAAAAGTAAATCCATAAGGTTATCAATGTTAGTTTCTTCATTATGGAAAGACATGGTAGACTTTTTCCCCACATTGTTGCCATAACTACAGAATCATCTCAATCTACAGACATCAGTATTATGAAAAATGATTAAAAAAAAAAGGTGATATTTCTCAGGGAATGATTGTGCTAGTTTGCATTCCCAATGATAGTATATGAGTTCTCCAGGTGCTCATTGGCACTTGATATTGTTAGTTATGATTTCAGCCATTTTAATAGGTATATAGTTAAAGTTATGATTTCATACATTTTAATAGGTATATGTGGTATCACATTGCAGTTTTTATTTGCATTTTATTAATAACTAAGGGAATTTAGTCATTAGCAACTTGAGGTTTATGAAAGAAGTTTTATCTTTTTATGTTTTCATCATGTGTGTCTCTTAACTGGTGAAGTGTCTGTTCGAATCTTATGTCTATTTGATTATTGGATTGTTTATCTTCTTATGACTGTGTTGTAAGAGTTCTGGATAGTAGCCGTTTATCAGATATGCCTTTTGCAAATATTTCTCCCACTCTGTGGCTTATCTTTTGATTTTCTGAATAGGTGTTTGAAGAGCAGAATTTTTTTTTTCATTTTGATGTAGTTCAATTTATCAATTTGTTCCTTAATGTTTTGTCCTTACTATTTCCCATCAAAACCAAACAGAAACCCACACAACTCATGCTTCATTTTTAACTATATTTTTGCTTAACAATTTCATTATATCAGGTTTTACTTTTAGGTCCAATCATCTATTTCAATCATCTTAGTTTTTATTTAATATAATGGTAATGTATTGTCTTTCTTCTATTGTCTCTTTTTCAATCTCTCCCCTTACCTCCATTTTTCTATTTTTTGAATAAACATATCCATGCTCATATTTAACCATTACTTGAAAAACCTATGCATTCCCCATTGAATTACCTACACAACTTATCCAAAATCAAATTATGTATATATATGCATGGATCTATTTCTGAAAATCCTATTTTGATTTATGTGTGTGTTTATTCTTATATAAATATTGAAGTGTCTTGATTATTGTAAAAAAAATAAAGGTTTAATTTATTTATGTGAGAGAGAAAGAGAATCTGAGTGGGGGCGGGGGTGGGGAGGGTTGGGGAGAGGGAGATGCAATCTCCCTGCTGAGCAGGGCTTTATTCCAGGACCCTGAAATCATGACCTGAGCTGAAGGCAGATGCTTAACCACTTAACCAATGGAGCCACCCAGAAGCCCCAGTCATTGAAGTTTTAAATAAGTATTGATGTCTGTCAGTCTATCTCCTACTACTTTATTCTTGCTTTTCAAAGTATTTGGGCTATTCCATGAGTTCTGTGTTCTCATATAATTTCCTTAATTAAACTAAAAAAATGAGATACCATAAATTCATATAGAGTTATAAAAATAACAAAAATATCTCATGTACCCTTTATTGGCTTCTCCCGATGGTTACATCTTATATAATTCTATTACCTCACAACTGATGAGTTGACTGACAGGAGTCACCAATATTATTCTGATGTTTGAGTCAGTTTTACATACTGATGTATAGGGGAGGTGGATTGGTGTGGTACTTGTCTTTTTGTCTTTAGTACTATAAGATTTTATCACTATACAGGAATTTCTGTAATCATCACTGCAATCAAATACAGGCTTATGAGCATCTAGAATTCCTTGTGCTGATCCTTCAGACTAATGTTATTTTCTTACAACAGTTTTATACTTAAATAAAACTTCTGAAGATAGTATAAAGAGTTTTTATATACCTTCCACTCAGTTTCCTCTATAATTAATATCTTACATTAATATGGTAACTTTTAATATATATTGATATATATAGATATATATTACTATTAATTAAAGTTCATACTATGTTCAGATTACCTGAATTTTAACCTAGCAATTTTTTCCTGTCCCAGGATTCTATTTAGAATACTACATTTCATTTTTTTTTTTGTCTCTTTCCTTATTTTTTTTCTTAGCTGTGCCAGTTCTCACACTTTTCTTTGCTTTTGATCACCTTGACATTTTGAGTTCCACTCAGGTACTTTGTCATATGCTCATCCATAGGCATTAGGCTGAAATTTTCTCATGATTTGATTGGGGTTATAAGTCTTAGGAAGAAAGACGACAGATGTTAGATGCCTTTTCCATCAGAATATATCAAGGGTACCTGCAATCAACATAACTTACCATTATTGATGTTGACCTTGATTACATTGCTAAAATAGTATTTGTCAGGTTCTTGGACTATAAAGTTATTCTTCCTCCCCTCAGGCTTCATACTGTATACTTTGGAAGTAAATGAAGAAAGGCATCCCATACTCAAAAAGTAGAAAGTCATACTCCATCTTTTAAAGTCAGGTGATCTACATATGAGTGTTTCTGATCCGCTGGCCTCCAGTCAGTAACATTGAATTTATTACACCAAACTCATTAGCTGTATATAATTCTTAATACTATTAACTTATTTTTTTTTTTAGTCTCAATGTTCTCCTCTCCATTTTTTAATAGTACTACTTGGGTGGAAAAGCCACAAGCTTAATTTGATTTTTGTTGGTGACATGAGTTTTAATGGGACTTTATTCTTACAAGCATTTCAGTACTATTTCCTGTTATTTGGAATTTAGAAGTGGAACATTTTTAAATCTGCAAACTTCTATCTTTAAATGCTATATTTTTTTTTCTTCCATTTGTCTTTTAAACCACTTAAGCCTTTCATAAGCTCATCTCTTTCTTCTTAAACCTTACTAAATATAGACAGTAGTGATCATACATACACTTCAATGACTCTTTTCCAATCTCTTTTTCTATAGTCATAGGCTCAAAGGGCATACATTCTACCTTTTCAGATTTCAGGATTAAGTAACAGATTTCTAGCTTGAGGACCTGGGTACCTCACAATGCCCTTTATTATGTGAAGGAGCACAGGAGTTGGATCACCTGTTACGGGAGTGAAGATGAATTGGATATGTGCATGTTGAATATAAAGTGTCACTGAGATGCTTAGGAAGATCTATGTAAAGGTATTGTATATATGACATCATATACAAAGATATATCTTTGTTGAAGATGTGTAATGTGATGCAGCTATGTTTAGATGCCCTAGAACAATGCATTAAGTTAAGAAGGCAAATGTTTGGGCTCACTCAGAATTATTCTTTTGCTAGGGAAATAAAATAGAAAGGACAGAGTGTCAGACAAATATATATAATAGCTATCAATTTTGTGGTGAGCAAGAATCCAAGATGGACCCCAAGATTCCCACCCCTGGTGTGGCTGTGATTAGGTTGCATTATGTGGCAAAGATTAAGAGGTTTTACAGCTATAACTAAGGCTCTAATCAGCTTGACTCTGAGTTAAAGGTAGATTAACTTGGACAGGATTTAGGCAAGTCCTACTTGCCTAATCTGTTGATCCCTGAAAATAAAAAAAAAAAAAAAAAGATTTAGGCCTTCCTTGAATTCAGAGATGCTTTACTAATGTCATTGAAGAAGCAAGCTACTGTGAGTTCTATAGGTCCAAGGAAATGAATTCTGACAAGAGCTTGGAGGATGACCAGGCTTCTGATGAGGTCACAGTACTGGTGAAAACTTTGTAGCCTTAGGACAATCTGAGTAGAGGAGCCAAGCACCCCATGGACACCATAAGATAATAAAGGTGTTAAGGTGTTTTGTCTTTAAGCCTCTAAGTTTGCGGTCACTTATACAACAATAGAAAATGAAAGGAGCTTTGTCGGTGTTATTATACGTTTAAACTTTGAGTCTCAGTTGAATAAGGAAGAAAGGAAAGACAGGAGCCTGCTGACAAAATGTAGCTGAAGGAATTAATGTACTGTTGGTTCTGATGAGGTTGAAAAAGCATTTACGTAAGCACACAAATTGAGAACATCATGGTCAAAACATTGAAATTTTTATGGTGTGGATTTCTGTAATTAACATTGACTTGTATGAACATCATTGTGCGCAAGGAATTAGATGATACTGAATATCCAAGCACAAAGTAGCTGGGTTCTTTCTAGGATCTCAAAAAGCTGAAATTAAGGAGCCCAGGGTCCTCATCTAAGCACATAAGGGGCTGGAAGTATTTAGTTTCCTATAGGTGTGAGAGTGAGGTCCCTATTTTCATGCTAGCTGTTGGTTGGGGACCGCTTTCACCTTCTAAAGGTTGCTCTAGGGATGCCCAGGTGGCTCAGTGGTTGAAAGTCTGCCTTTGGCTCAAGCATGATCCTGGGGTCCGGGATTGAGTTCCACATCGGGCCCTTTGCAGGGAGTCTGCTTCTCCCTCTGCCTATGTCTCTGCCTCTCTCATGAATAAAAAAAAAAAAAAAATTTAAAGAAAATAAAAAAAAATAAAGATTGCCTCCAGTTCTTCAGCATGTAGCTCTCATAGGCAGTTCACGGCACAGCTTTTTGTTTTTTTTTTCTGTGCCAGTGGGATCCTGTCTTTCTGACTTCTCTCACCATTCAGTTCCAACAATCTTCTTTAGCATCATGTAATCAAAGCAATGACTATTCCATCACCATTTACCACATAACATAAACTAATCTAAAGAACCACTATGACATCATAGTTAGGTTCCCTGAGCACTCAAGTGCTGGGGTTATGCAAAGGTACATGCCAGGGAGCAGGATTGTTCTGGGCCATTTTAGTAATTTTGTCTGTGATAGTGACTATCAGAGGTTAGAAAACCGAAAAAAGGTTAGAAAATTAATAAAAAAATTCTAAAAATAAATTTCTAAAAATAAATTATCTTTATAATTTATGTTTATAATAATTATAAATTATAATGATAAATTAATAAAAAATTACTAGAATAAAATTTGCAACAAAATTCTTGAAGTTTTGATACCATTTGGTTAGTAATTCCATATTTTAAAATTTATTCTGAAGAAATAACCTGATATGTTACTTATTGAAGTGTTTTATGAAATAAAAACAAGATCAGTAAATCAACTATTTAAGGAAATATGACTGATTATATAGATTTTCACACAATAATCATAATCATGTGTTCAATATTTTAAATTATAAGCAAATTCTAACTGATAAAAAATGAGTGTAAGCAATATGTGTGTTATACAAAGGAAAATGCTAGTAAATGACCTTGTTCTATAAGGTCAGATGAATTGACAAATGGCCATTTGTTTAAATATTCTGGCTATTTTCTAAATTTAAAAATTTAAAAATAATATATTATAATGTTACTTGGTTAGGCTGTTTTAATAAGATAATTTGGGTGCATTGCACAAAATATAACTAATACATACTATCTTTCTAGATAAATATAAAATACAATTTGCTTAGAAATTATTTTTTGAAAAATACAAGATATTGTCTTTTCACATTGTATAATACACAAACTCTGAAATCCAAATTGCCACAAATAAAAATTTAAGTTGTGTAGTAAAATAAAGGCAAATTTTTGGAAAGTCATTATCAAGACCTTACTAACAATTAGGGAAAACTGTCAATATCATATCCTTCATGAATGCCTTCATGTTATCCAGGTTATAAAGATTAATATTAGCAAATAGATTTTTGCATGAAATACATTGTCTACATTGTATATTTGTCTATATTATCTGTATTATAAGAATCATCTTAATACACAGATTTCTTTATCAGAGGATCATCCTGTTGACTTACACTCTAAGTATAAAAACTCTTTTGAAATTTAAAACATTATTTTGTTTTTGGTATAAGGAATTAATTCATTCTAAATCAGTGCCTCAATTAAGAACATTTATGTATGAAAAAAACAGAAACTCTATTCAGTTTTTGGCTTTGTTAGATTTCTGAAATAATAACATATAGTATTAATATAGACTTAAAATTCAGTTTTTGACTTTGGTTATTAGGTATATTTTGAGTTTATGTTGACCAGATGGATTATAATACTCATTAAACTGCTGAACAACCACAACAAAAAAATAGGAATATATCTTCATGATAATGCTTTGTAGCATGCCCAGCATCTGCATTTCTAATTTGTCTTAATTATGTACATATACAATTTGGTCAATGTTTTGCATTTCAAAAATCCTTTCTAATTTAAATGTATCTGATAGTTCATATGAGTAATTATGTAATTAAATGAGACAATCATTGTCTAATTGGCATATTTCAGTTTCTACTGTGATGTGACAATTAAGTAGAATCCATTGTAGAACATAATATCTCCAACAGAGAATTTAGGGACTATCAAGTAAGCACAGTGGTTTTGAAGCAGCATATCCTAAGGTTCATTTGCTAAAATGACTTACACCAAGTGGGGTGAGCTCAAATGCATAAGTTGCACTTAAACTAAAGCATATATCATCAATGGCAGTACTCTGTTAAATTGTAGGTTCAATGTCTTCCTGTCTTATACAAACAAATGTAATGGAATTAGGGTGTTGGGATGATATTCAGTCCATCACATTTATATTTAATGAATCAAGAGCACTGCACTAATTTCTGAAGTACCTGAGAAGCACTGCAAAATATTATGTTAATCTTTTATAAAGTGTTCAATTTGGTGATCTGATGATTTCTATCTATCTATCTATCTATCTATCTATCTATCTATCATCTATCTATCATCTATCATCATTACTATCTACCTACTTATTTGCCTATCTATGTATCTATCATCTATCTATACTTTGGTCTATATATGGCAGTTTATGATAAACTGTCAGGATAACTAAAAGAGGATATTAGTGGTATTGGATTTTGGATAAGGTTGTCATATGTTTTTCTCTCTTAAGATAAGGTCATTTAGATATCTACTTAAACCAGTACAAAATATCAAATTTACAAGTATAAAGTCAAAGACCTTTATAATTTAATATAAAAGTAAAGTCTTGAGGCACCTGGCCGTATAGTTGGTTGAGCCCCTGACTCTTGGTTTTGATTCAGGTCGTGATACCAGAGTCGAGAGTGGAGTCTACTTCAAATTCTTTCTCCATCTCCCTCTGCCCCTCCCCCTATGCATTCTCTCTCTCTCTCTCTCTCTCTCTGTCTGTCTTTCTTTCTAAAATAAATAAATAAATCTTTTTTAAAAAAGGAAAGTCATACTATTATTGTAGCATGAGACAGGATTTCCTACCTTTTTCAGGCTGAATGATATTCTATCATATGTGTATACCACATTTTGTGCTAAGTGTAATAAATCAGACTCAGAAAGACAAACACCATAGGATTTCACTCATATGTAGTATCTAAATTAATCAAATTCACAGAAACAGAAAGACTGGTGGTCACTGGGGACTGGAGTAGGGGGTGAGGAAGGAATGTTATTTAATAGGTGTAGTGTTTCAGTGGTGCGAAATAGAAAATTTCTAGAATTGGGTTTCACAATGTGACTATATTAACGCTACTAAACTATATGTTTTAAGGTGGCGAGGAAGATAAATTTTGTTATATCTTTTTTAAGACAATAAATAAATACAAGTAAAGACTTACTAAATTTTCCTGGAAGCCTAAGGATTTTAATATGTATTCCACTAAAGATAATCATATTTGAGCATCTGAATTCAAAAAATGCATCTATTGTCAGGGTTTAGTGTCAGATTTTGGAAATTATTAAAATGTTTTTCTTTCCTCTATAAGTTTCACTTTTCTTTTGCTTTTCAAGGTATAATACCTTCATTTTTGTTACATTTTATCAGGGCAATTTGGGCAACATTTTCTCATTTGAACTACATGGATAGTTTCAGAAGTCTTCTTGATAAATTGGTCCAAATTTAATTTCATACAAGTATGTTATCTTATTAGGACCACACACTCATCTTTGATGTTACTGTGGTTGCTTCCCTTTTATTTTTAACACACTGATTTTTTTCCCAAAAATATTTTATAAATATTTTGATTTATATAATTGATGCCTTCATGTATGAAAACTGAACTTCAATTTGAAATTCTGTTTCTTTATCCTTACATTTTATTTTATTTTTTATTTTTTATTTTTTTAATTTTTATTTATTTATGATAGTCACACAGAGAGAGAGAGGCAGAGACATAGACAGAGGGAGAAGCAGGCTCCATGCACCAGGAGCCTGATGTGGGATTTGATCCCAGGTCTCCCGGATCGCGCCCTGGGCCAAAGGCAGGCGCCAAGCCGCTGCGCCACCCAGGGATCCCTATCCTTACATTTAAGATTATAATAGCATGACTTCATTCAGATTGATAGTGATTATTTATGTCTAGCATTATGACCTGATTCTAATGAATTTGCAACTATTAGTGTAAAAACAAAACATGTGAATTTTTTAATTCCAGTGCCAGCAAGTCTCAATCTGTACTCTTGGACTGGATCCTAGTAATTTAGATATGGAAAATTTGGGATGCCATTGATTTAACAACGATGTTCTGAGAAATTCTGACCTACTCATACATAGGTATAAAAAAATCATAAAACTATAATCAGCATTGACCTATTTATGAACACAGCATGGTATAAATTAAGCATTCAATAAAAAATGCATTATTCTCAGTTAATCTAGATCTTCTTTAAATTGAGAATAAGAAAACATAAGTTCCCTTAAATAGATATCTCATCTGTAGTTTCCACCCCAACCCTTCTGTCGAGACCCTCTCCTGCTAATTCACAGGCAACTATGCAACCAGACACAAGATAGACTCTAAGAACCTTTCTAGATACAGACCATGTGACTTAGAAAACCATAAACCTAGGATGAGGAAACAGTTAAGAAAATTCATACCCTAGAAATCATCCACTTATAGTAAAACTGCAGAGCTTCTTTCACAAAGAAAAAAAAAAAAAAACAGCTTCTTTCACAAAGAAAAAAAAATAGCATAAATACTTTAAGAGTGTCCTGGGAGAAGTACCATCAAGGGATGAATTAATTTGATGTACTCTGAAATCTTTTTAATATTTTTGGCTCTCTACATACCTGGATTCTACATTTAATTTTTACTATATAAATCCAAATCCTAGCTCAAAAATTATTTCATCCAAGACACTTTTAGGTATTTATGCTATTTTTCTCCTCGTTTATGCTTTTCCAGCAAGCCAATCCTATTACTATATCTCTAAGTTGAAGGGTAGTATCCATATTTCTTGACTCTCCCTCCCTCTCTCCCCCATCTTCCTTCCCTTCCTTCCTCTATCAGTTCTCCCTCTTGCTCTCTGTATTTACATTATATTTGAAATTAAGAAACCTAAAGTCTACTGTCAGCCTGGCAACCTTCTAGAATACCAGGTCTTGCTTTATTTATATTTCTTTCTTGCTAGTTCATTTTTTAAATCTTTTTAACTCATTGTTGGAGAAGCCACAGCAAATTTTAGGACTATTTTGGGGAAATCCTATCAAAATTTATTTTACTTTCTAATTATAAAAATCCTTGTCAGAGTGCCTTCTGGCTCTATACTATACACATTTCATTCTATTCCATACCTACATTTATCTGGTGCTGGTCATCAAGGGATATGTTTTTATTGTGACACATGACCTGTCCTGTAACAACGAGGGGGTACCAGCAGTATGGGTCAGGAGTATTCCTGGAAGTCATATCTACCTCAGACACTGAGATGAGATGTAAATGTTGACAGAGAGGCAACTATACACCTCATAAACCTATCCAAGATACAGACATGAATTGAATTCTCAACTCAACTTCCTGTTAACTAGATCCCCAAAATGCCCTCAGCATTTCTAATGCAATTAGCACAATGGTAAATGAGGGGGGGAAAGGTTAATTTGGAGTGTTGCTTTAATCAATTGCAATACAAAAATCTTGAATATGCCTATTTTACACAAAAGTATGGCCAGGTAAACACATTGCAAGGGTCCCTCCAAGGTGTTTGGAAGGCATCCAAAAAGTGAGAAGCCCTATACTTAAGCTTCTTTAGCTTCATGGTAAATCTACCTCTGGCTCTGAGTATAAAAGATCTGTGGTATATTAAGAATTTTCTGCTTTTCTCCTTATAGCAGAACTCTACCTTCACATTTACCCATTCAGGCAATGAATGACAGAAACTGAAAGGGGTGAGAGGGAGAAGGGGAGAGAGAGAGTGAGAAACCAAGATAGATCATTCTAGACCTTGAATCCAAGGGCCCCTGGAACAAATTCTACCTAGGCACTTCTATTTTGGTCAGGTGAACCAAAAAATTTCCTTCTATAGTCACCTTCATATTTTGCTTAGGTTTCTACAACTAGCTCTTGTAAAAACTGTAACACAGTATAGACTCAAAATTTCCAAATGTAAATTACTTTAGAGGTAACACACTCAACAGACAGAAACTATGTTCTATTGGCTGCTAGCATTATGTGTAAGCTCCTGGCTAAACTGTAATCTTGCCAAGAGAAGGTTTTGACCTTCTGCTTAAAAATTTAAATGAAAGACAGTACTGCTTCTCTTGGGGGGAGGGGGAGGGCTGATGTGCCTGCCCACTTCCTCGACTGCTGAACTGCCACCAGACATATTTTCTAGATTCAGTTGATTCACAATAAATGATGTAATTCTATTCAATTTTTGTTTATGCAAGTGTTTTTAGACATTACCTCCATTAAGATATTCAGGACTACCGGATGAGAGTTACCTAGAATTTTCTTGTTAGCAATTTGATAATTCTGTGGGCATAAACAGCTTCCTTTAGGCTCACATGGGTTAATATGAGGGCAAATGGTAAGAACAAGAAAGAACATGCAATGGGCCTATTTTGTGACTCTAAGCAAAAACTCTTGGAAGCCATAGCACTTGACAATCATAAAGTAATGTTTAATATTATGACTAAATTCTGAAATATACAGCATTTATTTTATTAGAAAAAGCTTTCCAAGGCCCTAATCCCAAAATTAGCCACACATAACTTTTGTTGTACATGCTACAGTTTGTATCATAATGCGTATCACATTACTTTTACTGAAGAGGGCTCATACATGCATATTAGTATATAATCTGCCTTTCACTAAATTATGTATCTTTAATATTTTGTACTTCATTAAAATTATCCTACTGTATCCCTTCATATTTTGTGCTTTTTGTACTAATTTTTAGATATTTTATGTTACGTTAAAAAAAAAGCAAAAAACAAAACAAAACAAAAAAACAGAAAACCCAAGTGCCTTTTTGGCACAGGAGGCAGAGTATCAGTCTCAGAATATGAAAAAATAGAAAATCTCATTATCAAAGTTCCACTACAGATACAATTCCTTCTAACATTTGGTATATTTCCTTCTAGAGATGTCAATGCATGTTCACGCATGTTATATTGCACACATGTATTGCAAAATTTGGATCACCTTGCACATAGTGTTTTGTCCTTTTTTTTGCTCTAATAGTATTACAGTCTAAACATATTCCTATACCAACACATCTACATTAACAGGTTCATTTCAGTGGGTAATATTTCATTCTCCAAATGCTATAATTTCTTCAATTTGCTGCCTTAAATGATCATTTAAGTTGCTGTACATTTTGCTACTATAAACAGTGCTATAATGAACATCCAGGTAACTCTTATCTTTGTGCTTAGATTTATCTAAGTGTAAATTCTGGATCAAATTTTGTGAAAAATTAGGGTACCTGGGTGGCTCAGTGGTTGAGCATCTGTCTTCGGCTCAGGTCATGATCCCAGAGTCCTGAGATCCAGTCCCGCATCTGGCTCCCTGCAAGAAGCCTGTTTCTCCCTCTACCTTTTTCTCTGCCTCTCTCTGTGTGTCTCTCATGAATAAATAAATAAAATCTTTTTTAAAAATCTGTGAAAAATTATGTTTGGCTTGATTGCAAATTTTATTTGAAACCAACTTTGTCTTTTCCTTCCTTCTTCTTATTAAAGTATTTTGTTTAAAGGCTCTTGGATGCCTTAGTTGGTTGAACCTCTGGCTCTAGATTTCAGCTCAGGTCATGATCTCAGGGTCCTAGTGATATGGGAGAGCTTGGTTGTTGTCTCACAGAGTCGAAGAATGAATCTCGCAGATGACAGAGAGTGAGCAAAGCAATAGAAATTTATTAAGCAGAGATACAGAGAAAGCTCTCAAAAGTGGGAAGGGTCCCAACAGTGTTGCAAGTGAGGGCCTTTAATGTCTGCCTTTTATAGGAAACTGACCAGGGAAATTGGTAAATTTCTTATCAATATCAGGGTGGATATTTAGAACAAACATTGTGGACTTATAATTATCATAATAATAAACAAGACTTTTTTTTTTTTTTTTTTGTAAATATCATGAGCCCAAACAAGGTGTTCCCTTCTCTCTGGTTAATATCTCCTCCATAATATTTCTCTACATCTGGGATTTCTGTGATTACCTAGTGGCCATTAAAGGGTGATACTCCCTAACATTGTGGAGCTAGAGAGCCAGGTTTATTTGTTTCTGTTTTTACTATCTTATCTCTGATTTCTTGGGATGCGTAGGAACCTGACTCTGGGGCCTTTCAGTGTCCTTGGGGTTTATGGGTGCCCAGATCCTGGAAGCCTAACTCCAGGCCTTTCCCTTATCTTTCCCTGCCTAGCTCTATCTGCCCCTAACTTGTTCCTACATCATTAGCATAGAGCCCTGCATCAGGCTCTGTGTTTAGTGGGGAATCTACTTGAGGCTTCTCTCTCTCCCTCTCTTTCTGCCTTTCCCCCCACTTGCACATGTACCCTCTCTCTAACTCAAATAAATAAATCTTTAAAAATAAAAAAAATAAAGTATCTTGTTTTGAAGATTTTATAGAGCTTTGTCTTTTTCCCATAATATTTGAATGACTCTTAAAAGTTAGATCTTCATCTAAAGCTGATGTCAACACTGAAAGCAACATTGAAAGAATATTAGACTCCATGTCACTTAAATGTCATGAGTTTGTTTTTTTTTATTATTAGTTTTAAATTTTTTTAAATTTTCTACTCTTATTTTTGTCCCAAATACATGCATAGAAACACATTTCTAATCATATCAGTTGAGGCATCCTCCTTCCAATTCAGTAACTTCAACAATAGAAGAGTGTATATTTTTACTTTGGTTGATATATACTATTTATATATTTTTTCACATACTGCTGGTATAATATCATATTATATATAGTAACTATATATACACTATAAATTTATTTTATATTTATTATAATACTATAAAATTAGTAAAAACATATTTACTAAATATATATATGTGTGTATATGTATATGTATATATATATATATGTATATATAAATAAATACACTTTCCAACATCACCACTATTGGTAGTAGGTTCTTAGCAAAATGTTCCTTAGTCACCATAATCTCTTCATTCATAGTAATAACATACTTATCTATATATGACCACTCAGAATAAGAACAGTATTTTCCAGTATCTTTTTGGGGACCTAATCAATTGCAAGTTTAAATTGTGACAAGAAGGATGTCAATGGAAACTATAAATCTAAACTCTAGGAAGTATCTTAGCAAGAGTCAGCCTTTCTTTCTGGTTAGTCTTCTTGTCAACATCAGTTGAGTTTCAGTAACTGAAAAAAAATTTTTTGAGGCACTTATGAATGGAGGCTGCACACAAAGGCGAAATGACAAAGAATGTGAGTCCCTGACACTGCAGACCCACACACAAGCTCTGGACCATTTATCTGGATTTTTACATGGAAGAGAGGTAAACATCTATCTTGGGCTTCTATCAGTTGCAGCCTAAATTAAACATATCCTTACACAGGGAAAATACAAAATGTTTATTTTTAACAGCTAAATTAGACAAGGATTTTTATCATTTTCAAAAGCGCATGTATATTTCTGTAAAGTATACATATCTATGTATACTTTTTGAAAGGTATACATATATATTTGTGTGTATGTATGATTTTATTACTTAAAAAAATACAGGGGTAAATAATTGCAAAGTTCCCACATAATTTATATTCTAAATAAAGGACATAAAAGATATAAAGACATGATACATATTTATATATAATGCAACTATGAGATGCTAGCATGGCTTTAAGGAAAGATATTTTTAATCTATATGGTTGTCATTTTAATATAATAAACTGGTACACAAATGTGACTAAGTACCACAAATAATATAGTTTTGTGTAGACATTAGGTTTTATTTCTATTTTTAGACAATGAAAATACTTTGGTGTTATCACATTCTTTATGCAGAGGTAATATTCAAAAGATTAAAATAAAAATATAGATTTAAGCCTTCCAAACTTTAAAATTATCCTTGAGTTTTTAAAGGGGGCTTTTAAGAACTGACTTGGGAGATGCTGTAGAAACCTTTTGAAACATAAACATTCAGTTTCGTTCTATTTTCTGAGGCAGAAATCTTGCTATAAAAGAATTTCAAATTTACCCCAGTGGACATGTTAGTGAATGTAGAACAAAGACTTTTCTTACCTGCTACTGTTTACTTTGTTATTGCCTATTAAAAATCATTCACTGCTATAATTCCCGGAAATGAGACACCATTTCTATGTTATTAGAAAATTTTCAAGGGCAACTCAATATAGTTAAAATGGAACTTTGCTAAGGGGTTGGCTTTCAGCAAAGTAAAACCTTCTAACTGTCTTATTTAGTAAAAGAAGAATAATAATGAGGCCATTTAGAAAATTAGGATTCTATAAATTTCCAAAAAAAAATGAATTTCTGCCCTTGATTATTAAATCATTGCTTATATCTAAAATAGTGTGTACTCACAACATGGCTACTCTTTCCTGTACTGTGATTAGTGGCTGAGAACATCTACTGCCAGACTCCTTTTCTAGCTACCCTGAACTCCAATAAGATGAATGTACTTGTCAAAATTTGCACTTTCACGCTTAAAGATGAATCAAGTCTAGTGATAGTTCAGGGGAAAGATTTTTAAACGTCATTTTTATTGTTACCCTGACCTTCAGATACCAAAATTCTGTTTTGGGGTGTAGTTTTTAAGTTTCTTAGCGTTCTCTACTAAGTTCTTTGTTTTTTTGCTTGTTTTTTCTCAAATAAATCTTTGCTTACTTACCTGTGTTTTTCCTGACAACCACTCCTTTCCCTGGTTGTATCCTGTGATTTTTAATTCTGATTTGCCTGAATTACTAGGACTCCTAGTTCTTTCAACAACCATTCCCTGGTTTTGATCTTTCCTTCCTGGGCAGTTACTACTCAGATTCTGATATTAAACACAGGATACTTTAGGCATTCTCATTTTTCTTTTTAAGTGAGGAGTATTTTAGATATATCAATTCTGGCTCCTGGTTCCACACTTTAATTAATGTCCAATTTTCCTTAGACAATATTTTAGCATATTCTTAAAAATAACTGAGAAATGGTCTCTAATCTTAAAACTATAAGAATGGATTAATCTATATGAACAGATTAGGCCTGAGGAAAGGAAGAAATGTGTAGATTATTTCAGTAAAAAGATTAGCACTTATATAATAACACACTAATTCACAGACAACAGAATTCTTAAAATTTTAAAAGACTGATCATACTCCATATCAAGGAAATGCAGCAATTAGAATTTTCATACAATTCCTTTAGTAGTGTCAATTAACACTATTGTTTTGGAGCATCTCTGAGTAATAGATACTAAAGTTGACCCTATACATAGCATGTGTCCCAGAATAACCACTCTTAGTATATACCCAATAATATATCCAGATATAGTCATGAAAATATATGTGTAAGAATGTTTATAGAAGTACTGGTAATGTCCAAAAACTGAGAAACAACCCAAATGTCCAACAATAGCCTAATGAAAAACAACTTCTGGTACATTTACACAATAGAATAATATGCAACATGAAAATGAATGAAAACTATTATAACACAAAGGGATAATGAATGCCACAAATATAATATTGAGAAATAGAAGCCAGATATTAAAGACCAAAAACTAATATAGGCATTATAAAATCAAAATAACAGGGGATCCCAGGGTGGTGCAGCGGTTTGGTGCCTGCCTTTGGCCCACGGTGCGATCCTGGAGACCCGGGATCAAATCCCATGTCGGGCTCCCGGTGCATGGAGCCTGCTTCTCCCTCTGCCTGTGTCTCTGGCTCTCTCTGTCTCTCTCTGTGACTACCATAAATAAATAAAAATTAAAAAAAAATAAAATAAAAAATAAAATCAAAATAACTTCTCTCTTTGGAGGAGAAGTTAGTGGTTGCGAAAAGAACAAAAAGCAGCTTATAGGATGTTGGTAATGCTTGGTTTCCAGATCTGGAGATGATTTATGGTTGTGTTGATTCATACTTGTTTTGCAGTAATTGATCAACATATACACTTATGATTATGAATTTTTCTGCATTACATTTTACTTCTAAAAAGTTTAAAGAAAAAATCAAATCAATGTCAGATGATTTACATACATCTAAATGTCTCTTTGCCACAAGTCTTCAGATATAATTATCATTAACCACTGAACAAGGCATGGGGCTTTCCAGAAATACTTTCTTGATAAGTTTTAGTACTTGGAGTACTATTATACTTTGCTAAGCCAGAGAAGTTGGGCTATTTACATCTATGTAGTTTAGAGCAATGAAGGGTTTATAGAAATTCACCCTCCTGAACTGCAGATTTAAATTCATAGCCTCTACAAAGGAATACAAACTCTCTATTCCTACCTCATAAGCCATCAACCAGAGCAACCAATACATTATTTCTGAAGTGCATCTTATATTGTTCTGGCTGTCTAAGCCTTTCAGTGTGTATTTATTGAGTACCTACCATATCTAAGTCACTCTACTCATCTTTCAGAAATTATATACACAAGGTAAAGCAAAATGACTCTTATGTAGTGTAGAGAAAATGAGAAACAAAATAATAACCTTATTTCATATATGTATTTTGTAAATAAGTTCCTTCTTGGTTTTGAGCAGATTTATAACAATGATGAAAGGGAAGGTGCATTTGCATAGGAAGAATAAAGAAGATACAATAATCAGATACACATTAAAACTATGATGAACTATATTTTTGTTAACTAGTTCCAATTATAATTAATGAATAATTGGTATTACAAGACATCTAAAATAAATAACTCAAATTACTTAATGGATTTTTTTCTTTAATGATCACAAGACAACTGACAGCTGGCCACATATCTAAAATCTTATTGCAGGTGTTTACAAAAGTATTTATGCATTTCTATGTGGTGGGTATATTGAACTAATGTAACTAATGGCAATAAATGATTTTGATATTTTAAATAGTTATACTAATAATAGTACTTATACACCCTCATGGGTGTGTTCTTCCTCAAACTTGATCCTGAGAGTTCTCACAAATCAATAAAACACTGTGATTTACACATACCAAAGCCTCAGAGAAACATCTGTTTAATTAAACTTTCTTTCCTATAGAAATATTTGGCCTTGAAACAGAAAGTTAAATAATAAAGGCCATAAAGGAGAAACCCATAGTTAATATCATCCTCAATGGGGAAAAAGTTGAGTTTTTCCTGTAAGGTCAGGAACAAGACAAGGATATCCATTTGCAACACTGTTATTTAACAGTAATGGAAGTCCTAGCCTCAGCAATCAGACAACAAAAGGAAAAAAAAAAGTATCCAAATCACCATGGAAGAAGTAAAACTTTCACTATTTGCAGATGACATGGTACTTTATATAGAAAACCGAAAAGACTCCACCAAAAAATTTCTAGAACTGATACATAAATTCAATAAAATTGCAAGATACAAAATCAATGTACAGAAATCTGTTACATTTCTATACATCAATAACAAAGTAGCAGAAAGAAAAATCAATGAATCAATCCCATTTACAATAGCACCAAAAACCATAAAAGAACTAGGAATAAACCTAAACTAAGAGGTAAAAGATCTGTATTCTGAAAACTAAAGAACACTGATGAAAGAAATTGGAGGTGACAGAAAAAATGGAAAAATATTCCACGATCATGGATCAGAGGAACAAATATTGTTAAAATGTCTATATTACTTACGGCAGTCTATGCGTTTAATGTAATCCCTATCAAAATACCACCAGAATTTTTCACAGAAATAGAAGAATCCTAAAATTTGTATAGAACCACAAAGGATCCCAAACATCAAAGCAATTTTGAAAAAGAAAAGGACAGCTGGAAGCATCACAAGTCCTGACTTCAAGTTATATTATAAGGCTATAGTGATCAAGACAGTATGGTACAAAAGCAGACACAGATAAATGGAACAGAATAGAAAACTCAGAAGTAAACTCACAACTATTTGATCAATTAATCTTCCACAAAGCAGGAAAGAAATTCCAGTGGGAAAAAGAAAGTCTTTTTCACAAATGATGTTGGGAAAACTGGATAGCAACATGCAAAAGAATGAAACTGGGCCACTTTCTTACACAATTCACGAAAATAAATTCAAAATGGATTAAAGATCTGAAAACATGAAAATCCTAGAGGAGTCACAGGCAATAACCTCACTGACATCAGTCATAGCAACTTCTTCCTACTTATGTCTCCTGAAGCAAGGGAACAAAAGCAAAGATGCAGTATTGATACTTCATCAAGATAAAAAGCTTTTTCCACAATGAAGGAAACAACAAAACTAAAAGGCAACCTCAAATGACATATCTGATAAAGCATTAGTATCTAAAATAAGTAAAGAACGGGTTAAACTCAAAACCCCCAAAAACAAATAATACAATTTAAAATAGGCAGAACACATGAAAAGATGCTCAACATCACTGATCTTGAAGGAAATACAAATCAAATCTACAATGAGTTATCATCCCATATCTGTCAGAATGGCTTAGATTAATGACACAGAAAACAACAGATGTTGGTGAGGATGTGGAGAAAGGGGAACCCTGTGACACTGTTGGTGGGAATGCAAACTCTGCAGCCACTCTGAAAAGCAGTATGGAGGTTCCTCAAAAAAAAAAAAAAATCAAAATTAGAACTACTCTATGACTCAGCAATTCACTACTAAGAATTTACCTAAAGGATACAAAAATATTGATTCAAAGGGATGCATATACCCTTATGTTTATAGTGACATTATCAACCATAGCCAAATCATACAAAGAGCCTAAGTGTCCATGGATTGATGAATGGATAATGAAGAGGTGGTATATCCACATGCTAGAATATTACTTAGCCATCAAAAAGAATAAAATTTTGCTGTTTGCAAAGACATGGATGGAGCTAGAGAGTATTATGCTAAGCAAAATAAGTCAGACAACACCATATGATTTCACTCATATGTGGAATTTGAGAAAAAAAAACAAAAAATATAAGGGGGAAAAAGGGGAGGCAAATCAAGAAATAAACTCATAACTATGGAAAATAAACTGATGGTTACCAAAGGGGCTATAGGTGTAGGAGTGAGTTAAATAAGTGATGGGGATTAAGGAGGGAATTTTTGATGAGCAACAGATGTTGTATGGAAGTGTTGAATCACTACATTCTACATATGAACCTAATATTACATTATATATTAACTAACAAGAATTTAAATAACAACTCAGAAGAAAAAAAAAACATTGCCCAGTCTGGATATTCTATACAGAACATAAGAGGTTTAAAGTGGGCAATCACTATTCCTCATAGTTTCCACAAAAAAAAAAAAAAAAAAAAAAAGTGAACCCTATAGTGATGTGAACAGATTCTTAAGAGGAATCAGAAACCTGTATTTGATATACAGCATTCTTTCAAAATGTAGGCTAATAATTAAAAATAGCCATAGTAAGAAATACAAACACAAACCCATTATGAATCAAACAAAATGTATCTGTGAAAAAAAAATCATACTAGAATATGTAAACTTCCAAAATAACTTTGAGATTTGTCTAAAAACATGAAATAATTAGGCAATGAACATTTCCTAAGACAGTTGGTAATAGAGTTCAAAACTAAATAGAAAATCTATAACATGTAAAAAGTAGAATTTCCGGATAATACTTAAAGGAACTGTGAATATACTTCAGCTTTTGGAAAAGAAAAGTCCAAGAGGCACAATTTGGGGACCCTCATTGGAGTTGAGTCTGAGTGGGCTGTGGTCAGAAACTGAAAGAATGAGATAAAATGGATCAAGTTGAGGGCCCTCTGTCTCTGCAGTGTGTTCACGATGAAGCAGATGGAGCGTGTAAGGCCACGGATAGGAACAGATAACAGAAAAAAAGAGCTGCTGGGAAGAGAAAGACTAACATGAAAATGATTGGCAAGGAGAAAAAAGAAAGTGACAGATAAAACTTAACAATTTCTTCTGTTTCACAGTTCACTCTTATTCTATCTCACTCATTATTAAGACTCCTAACCCTGCATTTTCTTAGTGTCACAGTGCCATACCCTCAGGTCAACATTTTCCCCACACTGCTCAGATTATTGCCTGGGTATTAACATTATTATTTTAAAATCAGGAGTTCTGAGTTGATAGATGGTACAGTCTGAGCTTTGTGTTCGCCCAGTACACCTGCAAAGGTCGTGCCAGCCAGGGTCTGAGATGAAGGGAGCAGTACACTCTATAGCGGGATGAGTAATGTCAGAGCAATGACACTACATATGCAGTGGGTCAGAAGACAGTCTACAAGGTTGATTGAAGCCAGAGATCTTTTCTCAGTGAACATGAGAGCTGGAGATGTACAGTGAATCAAGGTCAGAAATCCATCAGCAGATTAGCGGAGGTCCAAGAGGGGTAATCCAGTGTCTTAAGGACCCCTCGGTGACGAAAGGACAGGCGTTGCCTTCTCAGATGGGAAGCAGTGTCATTTAATTTGACTTGTTCAATAAATTCTGTGTTTTTCTATTTGGGAAAACTACACTTTCAGGGAAATTGCTCATGTTTTATTTTGTTTTCTGGACACTTTCTTTTTACAAATGAGCTCTTTTTTTTTTTTTTTTTCTTTTTCTTTTAAAAGTTCTAATCAATTCTATTTTGAACCGATAGAGAAGTTATTTAAAACTGGTAGATATTACATATTAAATTGGTTTCCTAAAAAATATAGCTGGATCATAAGGATCATATGAAATGAGTATATAAATGAATAAAATATTTTTTCAAAGATAGCCTAATAAACGACACCAATAAATACTCAACTTTAAAACATTAAATAAATCCATGGCAAGTCTGTTGGGCGCTTAAAAAGGAAATAATTTCACAAAACAAGAAAGTATCTATACCTCCATGGAGGCACGTACAGGTCCCCCGCTTCACTGTTTTGACAAGGTCTATCTACTACTGCAATTTCCCCTTAAAAACCTAGTCTCTGACGACTCTTCTAGAGTTCTGTCTTTTCTTTTTTTCATTAATTCTATATTATTTGTATCATTTCAGTTTCTTCCTCTCACTTTTTTTCCCCTCTCAACCTATAAGCTTCATACCTTGCCCTTTAAAAACAATTAACAAAATAAAAATTAAAAAAAAATTCCTGGACCTTGTATCTTCCTTACTTACCATCAGATTTCTTTTCCCACTTCCAAATGAAGAAGTCTGTACCTGGAGTCAACACACTTTTTTCAGTAAAGAACCAGATAGAAATGTTTAAGGCTTTGTGACACACACACCACCATCCTAACTATTCAAACCTTGTGTTGTAACCTGAAAGCAACCATAGACAATGTATAAATGAACAAACCTGGCTTTGTTCCATTAACACTTCTTTAGAAAACTAGGTGATGGGCTGGTTTGACTCACAGGCTCTAGTTTGTCAATGTGTACATACTCATCAAAGTTACTTCCTTCTATCAGTATACACACCCCCACTTGACTGTACTTTCCAACCATTTAAAACTATTTCTGCTATATAAACTAAATGAAGTATGTGCAGTCCTTGTAAATCCAGACCCTCCACTCGATTGTACATTCCCACCTTTGACTTTTTCAAAGACACTCATCCAATAATTCTCACTGGCTCAGTGAAATCAACCCCCATTGACATTGCAGATCACCTTTACCAAGTTTTACTTTTTTCTATTTTCGGTGTCTTTGAATTGAATTGAATTCTTCATGTAACATTAATTTTTCATCCCTCTGCAGTCTGAATTTAGTCTTCATGTCTCCTTGAAAATATAATCCCTAGGGTCGCTTTTCAGCTGCCATCTTTCAGATCTCAATTTAAATGCCATTTACTTAGAGAAGACTGTCTTAACTTTCGAATATAAATTAGGGAACTCCTGTTGTTCTCTGTCCCCTCTCCTCATTTTTTACTTAGCACTTAACATGATTTAGGGTAATATTTTTTTCTTTTATGATTTTCTTCCTCATGAGACTATAATCTCCGTGATGAAAAAGAATTTGTCTGTATAGTTCACCTGTGTTCATTGTGCGTAGCACATAGTACATCTTCAGTATATATTTACCAAAGGAGTAAATGTCAGCTCCCAAGGATATTTTTAGGTCATAAATTTCTGCTTCATTTGACACCTTTGGTCCTCCTAGATCACCTCTATGGAACTCTCTGTCTCTTTCTAGAACCACAGACTTAAACCATGAAAATCTGAATTAACGTCTTCCCTGTAAATTTTCTGTCATTTCATACTTTGTATAATTTGTCAACACTGTGATCCATCAGCTTCTTATCTAATCAACCTTTATTGTTATCTATTTCATAATCCTCACATCTGTTTACAAGTTTTTGTGCTTTTATGTCTTGGATATAACTCAATTTCTTCATTACTTATGATGAATATCCTAGTTTAGAATACCATCTTTGGGGTACTTGAGTGGCTCAGTGGTTGAGAGTCTGCCTTTGGCTCAGGTGTGATCCTGGGGTCCTGGGATTGAGTCCCACATCGGGATCCCTGCAAGGAGCCTGCTTCTCCCTCTGCCTATGTCTCTGCCTCTCTCTCTCTCTCTCTGTGCCTCTCATGAATAAATAAATAGAATCTTAAATATATATATATATATATATATATATATATATATATATATATTCCGTCTTTCCTCACCTAAACAATCTCCTGATTAGTCTTCTTACCTGCAATCTTTTCTGGAATAAAATCTGATACACAAGTTTCCGCTTTAATGCTCAATGGGTTAAACACTTACTCAACCATTAATTGTAGATAGTGTATATTTTGCTCAATGTTTCTGAGTGTCAGTGCTCTCAGCATTATTATGGGTGGAATATTACCTGTTTCATGGGTTTATAGTTAGGAATACAAGGTAAAAATTACATTATCTTAAATGTATCTTAAAAATTACATTACGTTATCTGTTAAGCAAATAATTTGAGGACATTTCCATCTATTAAATGTTTTCTGAAGAAATAAGAAAAAAGGCACATTTTTTTAAGTAATCTTTTCTAAAAATCCAGGTAAGCCATGCCTAAGGCAAGTAATGCAGACTGATTCATAAAATAAGTTAAAAATAAAGTTCAAAATATTTTTTAATGTTTATTATTTTAAATTTATTTATTTATTTATTTATTTATTTATTTATTTATTTATTTACTGACTGACTGACTTACTTATTTATTCATGAAAGACACAGAGAAACAGAGATATAGGGAGAGGGAGAAGCAGGCTCCCCACGAGGAGCCTGATGTGGGACTCCATCCCAGGACCCAGGGATCATGACCTGAGCCAAAGGCAGACCCTCAACCACTGAGCCACCCAGGTGCCCCAAAGTTCAAAATCTTTTTAGAGAATCTACTTTAACTGATAGACTGATCTCAAACAGTTTTGGGATATTGACATCTATATAATGTGGTAAAAGAAGGTAGTTCAAACTAATTAAGATGAAAACTTACTTCAATGAACAAACAAAATTTATAAATATTTCTAAAACCAACTGTCATTTTTTCCACTTCCTAAAATATTTGGCCAAAAACACTCTCTGACTCTCAGAAAGCATTTTAGATAGCATGAGTCAAAAATATGGCCATGAAGATGAGAAATAATTTGCCCTGGGCACAGCAAACTTGAAACAATAGCCTGAGTCTCAGACATCTCTCTATAGGTGGATTAAGTGCATAGGAACTAAGAAGCTGATCAAGATTTAAGCTCTTTAAATGATAACCTGAGGCATCTGAAAATGTTTAAGTTTCTTTGAGCAGAATCAATTGGAATCATAAGCGGTTAGAAGCACCAGAACAACAGGAATTAGGGAGACACTATTATAGAGAAAAGGTGAATGAAAAGTTGGGAAATTATTGATTGGCTATAGTTTAAATCCTAGTTGGCTATTTGTGATTACTTGTTCTGTGGTTTCAATTTCATATCCTTGAGACATTTTCAGGCTTAGATTTTGGTTTACTTTAGAAGGCTACCAAAGCATCCGAGCCACCTCAGTCTAATAGCCTTCTTGTTTGACTAATTTATGAGAGTTTTTATTATTTTCATTCTTAATTGTTTGTAAGCATGCTATAAGTTGGCAAGAGATTTTGGCTTTATTTTGTGAAAAATGGCACTTGGGAAAAATTATTGACATTACCAATGTAAAATTTTGTTAGACTGAGCTCTATGCTCCTGGAAATACCCAAAGTTAACAAAACAAAACAAACAAACAAAAGCAAAACAAACAAAAAACCTTCCTTTGTTCCAGTAATTGGCTTACTGAAAGGAACTACTCTTTCTCCAAGACTTAAGTAAGAGGTATGGATATTCCCTTTCTTTACATATAACAAGACCAGACACAGACCCTCCAAATTCCCATTCTTTGCCTCAAAGACTAACTGAATTGTTGGTTCCCACTGATTAACTGGGGAGAAAAGTGCCATTAATAGACTTGAGCCCTGCATGGAGCCTGCTTCTCCCTCTGCCTGTGTCTCTGCCCGCCCCCCTCTATGTCTCTCATGAATAAATAAATAAAATCTTTAAAAAAAATAGACTTGAGCAAACTTTAATTAAACTCTTCTTTATCCTCATGTCTTGAATTTTCACCCACCCTCAGTAGACATACAACTCCTCTTTAATGGCACCTCCAGAGAATCTGCAGACCAGAAGGAAAGATTCTCTGAAGAAATGTCCTCCAAACATGCCACCTACCCCCTAGACCCCATTCTTTCTAGCCTTACTCACCCTTCCCTGTAATAGACAATGCTTTTTCTCCCATCTTTTGAGATTTTTACTCCTCTCTCTATTTCAGTAATTCCCTCACATTGCTATAGTCCTTTTCTTCCTTATTGCAATAATACTTTGAAGAGTCTCTCTTTACCTAAATCCAGACTGAATTTTATCTAACAACATCTAAGTTTTAAATCATTGAATTTTGTTAACCTATGCATATTGCTTGAGAGAAGGGATATTTCTATGCTCTATTTTCTCTAATATAAGGATATAATTTCTGAGGTCTAACAAGGAAAACTGCTGTTTAAACACTAATTGATGCAGTTACAATTGCCTTCTCTTTGTTTAAACATGCCTTTAAAACACTTTTTTTAATTAAACTTTAAGAAAAATCTTAAAAGTGAACTTGAATTTCCTAAAGATTAATTAAAAACTTTGCAATACACTTTTCTGTAACACTAAACTCCTTAACTTGAATGTACCTATTAATTATAGTATAAAAATTATATTACATGTATGAGTACAAAATCTAGAAGGATGAATGCCCCACAGACTATTTTAATGTTCCACTTTCAATAACCATTTTCTTCCAAGTCAAATTTAAAATTGTCCTTTCCTTCAAGGCCATCACATTATTCCACAGGAGGATACATTATATAAAAGTTTCTCCTGCTCTCTATTTCCTACACTTGACACCATTAATTTCTACATACTATTTATCTGGCTGTGTGGCAGAGCAGAAAGGGCTTTTGGTATGGGATCATGTAAGCTTGAGTATGAGTACAGACTCTGCTATTCATTTTTAGTTTGAACTTGGGCAAATAGTATAGTCTATTTATAAAATGGAGATGATAAATTTTCCTTGGAAGATTGGTGACAAGATTGCTAAGATAAAGATGCAGGACTTTACAAAAAATGACTCATCTTTAATATACAATGATCTCGGTTTCTTCCCTGAAGTGACTTGCCAACAACTTCATAGAACCATTCATGAAATTCTTGGTTTGTAAAGTCTGTATAGAAAGTCATAGATATTGTTAAGATGTAGAATAACAAATATAATTTTTATTGCTTTCTTTGTAAGAGCTTTTAGTTAATTCTCCATTTTTTCTACAAGAAGACACAGAACTATTACCATAAATGTGTAAAACTATTCCAACTTACTTTCTTTACAATCTTTCCTACCACTATTACTTCTTCCTTTTGTATTCTTTAAAAATATTTAATGTAAGGAGTTCATTTCATTTTTCACTGTCTACATTATGTACAGTTCTGCTAATTATTGAACTCCGCAAAATTAATATTACTATTAAAAAAGAAAAAGAAAGCAACAAACATTGCAACTAACTAGATAACATGCTTCTCAAGTATTACAAATTGTTTGCATGATTCTTCACTCTTCTTTTTGTTTGGTGTTCTAATTTGTTCTGTTTCTGCTTTTCCAGATTATGTGCATCTATAAGAATTAAAAGTACATGATCATTGCATGGTGACAGGGTAGCTACACTTGTGGGGAGCATAGCATAATGTATAAACTAGTTGAATCACTATGTTATACATTTGAAACTAACGTAACATTGTGTGGCAACTATATTTCAATAAAAAATTAAAGAACTATCACAAAAATAAACATCCCTATAGATAAAGATGAAGTGCGTGATCATTAAATGACCTTGGATGATAATAAATGTCATGTATTAGGCCTTTAACACAAAGCTTGAAATGTGAAGTGACTTCCATTCATTCATTCAACATCTACCATCTACCATCAAATATATATATATATATATATATATAATTTTTTGTCATACATATACACATACATATATTTACTTTTCTAACTAATTTTTTTAAATAAAAATTATATATGTGTAAGGTGTACAACATGACGATTTTTATATGATGTAATTATTATTATAGTCAAACTAATCAATAATACATTTCTTCACAGTTATCTTTTTGCATGTTTGTGCATACTGAGATCATCTGAAATTTTCTCTTACAGCAAATTTCCAATGTTCAATACAGTATTATTAACTATACTCATTATGCTGTATATTAAAGTTCTAAAACTATTCATCTTACATAACTGCAATTTTGTACCGACTGACCAGTCTCTTCCCATTTCTCCTACTTCATTGCTCCTGGTAACCACCATTCTATTGTCTGCTTTTATGTATTTGACTTTTTTTACTTCACATATAAGTGAGATCGGACAGTATTTTTCCTTCTGTATCTGGCTTATCGTAATATTCTCCAGGTTCATCAGATTGTTTTAAATGGCATGACCCTTTTATAAGGGTGAAAAATATTCCATATATATATGTATCAATATTCCATTTATATATATAATTTCTGTATCTATTTATTCATTAATGGACATGAATTGTTTCCATATCTCTCTGTGAATAATACTACAATGAACATAGGAAGGTAGATATCTCTTTGAGGTACCGATTTTATTTCTATTGCTTTGCATTCATAGACTGATTGCTGAATTACATGGTAGTTTTATTTTTAATTTTTTGAGGAATTTTCATACTATTTTCCATAATGGCTATACCAATTTACATTCTCACTAACAATGTACAAGAGTTTTCTTTTCTCCACATCCTTATGAACACTTATCCTTTACCTTTTTTATAGTAGGCATCCAAACAGATTTGAAGTGATATCTCACTGTGGGTTTTTTTTTTTCAAGATTTTATTTATTTACTCATGAGAGACACACATAGAGAGAGGCAAAGACTTAGGAAGAGGGAGAAGCAGACTCCCATGGGGAGCCTGATGTGGGACTCAATCCCAGGACTCCAGGATCATGACCTGACCCAAAGACAGATACCCAACCACTAAGCCACCCAGGTTCCCCTCTCATTGTGGTTTTGCTTTGAATTTCTCTAATGATGAACAATGTTGAGCACCTTTTCAGATACTTACTGGCTTTTGCATGTCTTCTTTTTTGCTGACAAATGCCCATGTCTGTAATCCAGAGTAAATTTTTTAGGTTGCATGAATGGAAGAATTTTCAATTAAAATTTTAGTTTTATGAATTAGTCATTTTTAGTATTTTTATAATATATTTCTCAAGAAAACTTTGGAATTGTGATTGAATGAAGTGATAATGTGAACTTTCCTGGGTATATCAGTTATCGGGACTACTATGTGACTTTTAATGGTCCTTCTGCCCAAATATAACATTCAGCCACTTTATTCTCACATCTGACTCTATCCTCTGCAAAGCTGAAACTTCTTCTAGCCTCCTCTGCTTTACATTTCTCCTTAACAATGCTTTTCTCTAGCAAATTTTATTTTTCTTAATCATTTTGTTAATTTGTTTCTCTTTCTTCCACTAAAATCTAAGGTTCAAGAGAATATATTTATCTATTTTAACAGTGTAGTACCCTGGCATTCAGAACAAATGTTTACAATAGCAAGAGGGAAAACTAGAGCAGCATCAGGATTTCTAGCATAAGTAGTATAGAATTACTAGGATAACTAACTTTGAACCAAGGATACAGGGAAATATTGCTTCTTTTATTTTTTTTGTCAGTAGTAATGATAAGATAATTTGGAAGGATTTAACATGTAGAGTGAACTGACAATATAGTGTTTTAGACTGATTGTTACTGTCCTATGATTAATAATCTATATTATTTTTCATAATCATTACCTTATTTTGTCATAAAATTGATCTATCAGGCAAAGTTACCCTGTTACTACTCTGTTAGGCAGCATTATTAATTCTATTTTAAAATGAAGAAACTATAGTTTAGAGAGATTACAAAGCATACACAAATTATATAGTGGATGAACCAAGTTTCAAATAACTATTATTATTATTGAAGAACATAACTTTAATTGTTGTTGAATACAGCTGATAATTTAATCACACATATTTTTTAAATTAATTAATTGACTAATTAATTTTGATGAGCTCTTTTAAAAAACTAATTTCCCAGCATCTATATCAAATGATTCTAGCATTAAGAGTTCAGAATGGGATCCATTTATCTATATTTTTCAGCAAGCTGCCTGAGAGATTCTGATGAATAACCTGATTTGGAAGCAAGAACATGTTTGATGGTATTTATTTTCAATACCTGGTTTAGGTTAATTAGAAAATTATTTTAGTGGTGCAACTGAGTTAAGACAACTGAAAATGGTGAAAAGATATCCATGATAGAACATGAGGCTATAAATGACAGAACTTAATAGAATGTGATATTTACTTTAATGAGTTATTCAGGGTTCTATTAGCAAAACATGGACACTGTAGGTATAATGAAATAAGAAGTTCCACCTTACACAAATGTGGAGGAGCCAGAAAAGTAAAAATATGAAAAGGGGGTTAGAAAGATCAAAGGAAAGTCAGTAATGATCCCTGGCATAGTTGATAGTGTGAGGGTTTCCAGGAAAATCGAGGAACTAAGTACCTCTACCTCCTAGAGAAGAACCATGATGGTGACATGGTGTACATGTCTGTGGCAGGATGTTGTGGCTACTCCCTTCCAGAGTTTGATGAGGATCAGACTCTTGTTTCATGTAAGTCCCTGCCCAAATGTGCTTGTTACTAAAAGAAGCAGAAGCAGAAGCAGAAGAAAGAAGAAGAAGAAGAAGAAGAAGAAGAAGAAGAAGAAGAAGAAGAAGAAGAAGAAGAAGAAGAAGAAAAATTACCATTGCTAAGAAAGTAGGCAACAAAATGTAATGGGGGGAGGGGGGGCGGGGAAGTAAGTTAAATGTGCTTCCAGTGAAATAAATTTATATACAGCCCACTGGAGCATTATTAGTGAAAATTTCCCCTCAAGGTAAGTTTCCAGCTTCTCTTGCTTGATTTTGTGGGAAGAATCCAGCATAGCTGTGCCTTCAGTCCTGGCTAAGGTAGTAAGTTTCTGTTATGGTTCTAAAGATGGTCATTATTTTAGTTCACTCTATTCTTTCAATTATCTCTATTTTAATTCTATTGATCGTGGATTTGCATTTGTCTCTTGTGGTTAATACCTTCCTGAGTTTGAAAACAAAAACAAAAATAAAACACTAGTTTTGAACCAAGGGTGGTAGATCAGCGGAGCCAGCAATTAGAGAGGAGAATTCTTACTGATGCAGGATCTGGACCCCACCAGCACATCTGTATTTGTCTCTCATTTCCAATAATCAACAATCTTCTGAGTAAAATGGTTGCTGCTTTATTTTTATCTTCAAATACTGAATATTTTCACATTCATCCAATATTGCATTTTTTACTTTTTGTCCAACTCTGTTCACAAATGAGGAACATAAATGCTAATAACTTAATTGATGCTAGAACAGTCCAGAGTATATATATAGTAAGGAAAAGTCAGATTTAGATGATGACACAGAGGGTAATGGGGCAAAATTTTAAGTAATAAGAATACTGAATTTAACGAAATTTTTCTGAGTTAGGGTATGGGTTGAGAATAAACTTAATGCATTTGTTTTCCTATCTCCAATCTTACATCCCGTTTAAAATTTTTTCAGGATATTTAATAAGAATGGAAATAATTGTAAAGCTAGAAAGCAATAATAATATTTAAGCTTGCAAATATCTGTATTTTCTTGTATTGACAAGACACTGTGACCTGTTGGTGTTACATAACTAATGCTTTCCTATTATTTTTCCATTTCTTCTATACTGTATCTTCTTTCCTAATACACAACTGAGCAGTTCTCTAACTTTTACCATGAGACATGACCTAATTTCCACTTTTGTGACATTCCCATTTATTTTCTTCTCTGTATTACTCTGAATGTAGTCAATTTTTTATCTCCCTTGTGCATCTATGCTTTTCATTCATTTATAAAAAAGGATTTTTTTAACATCAGTGATTTTTAATTTAAAGAGTATAAATTGTCTTTCACACATTGTCTTTTACATTTCCTTCTTATTGAACTAAGCTTTTGGATATCTATTTTACTCACATGAATTTTAATTAGAGTATTAATTATATATTTCAGAAATTGCTTTTTTAATATAATATTTCCAAGTTTCCATTCATTCGTACTTATTCAACTATTTGTTCTGACTTGCCTCAAGGACATTTTTTTCTCTGTTTTATGTAATCTAACAAAGGCATGAAAGTTGAAATGTAGGAGCTGACATAGAAATCAAGCAATGAAAATTAGGACTGATAACACATAAGTTCAAAAGAGAGGTGCTATCAGATATTAGGCAAAAACCAGGAATTAAAATCAGCCTATATTTCTTGAGTACTCTTAAAATATATAGGCCATAGGAATTAGGATACAACAATTCAGAAACACTGGCTTTTTAAAATCAATTTATTCCCTAGTAATAGAAAATGTTAAGTGACGATTAGAATTCATTATAAGATCAAGCTTGAAAGTGAATATGAGTATGTGATAATCTGAGAATCTACATGCTGGTCTGTGTTATCATATGTGTCTGCTTTTCTCATTACAACAAAAGCCCTTTTGCATGGAGAGCTTGTGTCATTTATTAAGCCATCACCTCTGCCAAGAAGCAATGACAAGGATTTGAAGCAATTATTGTTTAATAACTCATAAATAAATAAATGATAAATAAATAGATAAGGTTAAATAATAGTTAAAATACCTCAAATGCCATAAAAAGAACAAAGTCAAGTTTGGAGCATTTTTAAAAATGAATAGAATCTAAAATGATGCCTTTCATAGTCAACAGCAGTTACTAATGTTTCAAAGTTTCTATCTTAATTTTCATCAAACTTTTCAATATGTTCCCATGCACTTCTTTGATTTTATAGCAATACATCTATTTCCTTTCATGCTTTATGCTTCCAAATGAAGATGAAAAATCAATTACTTCTGAATTGAAAATACTGAATCCAGTTGAAATGTGATTCTCGTATTAAGTTTGCAACCCTTAGTGTAATTCTAAAAGGTGATCTAATTTAATGTATATGTGCTTTATGGAAAATTAAGATGAGTCATGCTACCACTGAATTATTGGTGTGATGTTTTGTTTTGAGCATATTAAGCAGGAAATTCTTAAAATAAGCCTGCCACTGTATATCTGTATTAATAAAACCTGCTGCCATTCTTTAAAACATGGATATATCCTAATACTATTAAAGATTAATATGGTTGGCAGTGACTAAAAGTGTTAGAGCAGTTCAGAGAAGAAAGATATAAGGCAAAAGTTGAATACAAGATTTTCACTGTAAGATCTTAATTGTTGCTAATATAGCTCTTTTACTTATTTACATTTCCTCATAAATAATATAATTTTAAAGGATGTTTTCTCTGGAAAGAATTTTAAAACTAACTTCTTTTTCTTTAAGATTTTATTTATTTATTCATGAGAGACACAGAGAGAGAGGCAGAGACACAAGCAGAGGCAGAAGCAGGCTCCATTCAGAGAGCCTGATGTGGGACTGGATCCCGGGTCTCCAGGATCATGCCCTGGGCTGAAGGCAGCACTAAACCGCTGAGCCACCTGGGCTGCCCTTAAAACTAATTTCTTAAAATATCATTCTTGAGTTTCTCTAGCTACAATGTTTCATTTGGTTTATTTGTAAGGTATGCAGAACTACTAGTTTGTTGAAAAAGTTCAGTTATCTAGAAATATCTACGTGTAAATTTTTGAAGTTCCCATTCATTCATTTCTTCATTTATTCTTTTAACTATTAGCTTTTGACCCTTTATTGTGTGTCAGGCACTGTTCCAGGAATCAAAGATAAAAGAGATACCACCTTTCCTATACAGCCTAGAGTCTGTGAAAAGATAGAGCATATGCAAAATAAGTAACTAAAATACAGTGAGCAGTTCCTTAACCTTGGCATTCTTGTGGGGGTCTATCCTGTCTACCATAGAATTTTTTTTTTTTTTTTTGAGCAGCATCCCTGGTTTTGCATGCTAGATGCCAGTATCTCTCCTTCCCTAGTCACAGAAACCAAAAATGTTGCCAGATATCATAAAATGTTCCTTAAGGAACAGAATGGCTTCTGCCTGAAGATGACACGTACAGAGTATATTAGAAGTGAAGTGCTTTGGAGAACAATAAAATTGTACAGATGGTTTTCCTTGGCATAGTTACTAGGAATCACAGCCTTCTTCCACTTGTAGTTCTGCTCGGAGCTCACCTTCCACTTGAGAATCTAGAAGAAAGGTTGTTGGAAAACAACTCTTAACTGAGCAGCTGCTTCCAAAGAACATCATGGAAGGAAAGGATGAAATTGTTATGGTAAGTTACTTGCCCCTCCCTTAACTGACAAGGGCAGGAACCAGTTAGGAGGACTAATATAGTGTCCAGATAATATGTTAAAAATTTATAATGTTGGGCTATTCCATTGTCTCCCAATTTTGCATTTCTCATATTCTGCAGCATTTTCTTGTAGGCTTCCTTCTTTTATTATTTTTTCTCTCCTTCATTTACTAATAACTTCTAAAACAATGACATAATCTTTGAATAATTTGTCTAGTTGTCTGTAATGATTAATCTTCTTTCTCTGTTGATACTTCTCAGAAATAAGGAGTATATTCATAAGGCATAGGGCCATGGTGAATGATAGAAGACGTGATGAGACTAAAGTACACAAGCATCAAATTCAAAGCCCTTTTCTTATTAAACACATTGCTTCTGGAAATTAATTGGCTTTAGATCATCATCTCTGTAAGACAGAAGCCTTACTAAGATATCAATCTGTTTCACAGCTGAGCAATGATGTAAAAAAATAAAGCATACATATTTAAACACATAAATATATATGTTCATGAAAATTAAAATATAGGAGAGAATCTTTTTGATAATTACAGCTTTTGCCTTTGTTGTTCCTTTTCTAAAATAGGTAATATTTTTATTATCACTATGGAAACGTTTTAAAAATTCTTCCTTTCATACTACATTACAATCATCTGAATATGAAATATCTAGTGCAATAATGACTGATAACCACCATGATACCAGGGATTGAAATGGCCAAGTTACGAAGTAATATAGATAGGTAAGGAATAAATTGCTTATTTTCTTTTTTTTAATTGGTTGTTTTCTAATAGATTTTCATTACTCTGCTTTTCACAAATATGTAAAATGTTATATTTTATTAAGTACCACAAAGGTGTTTGGGTCCATAGTTAATGAGCAATACAGAGTATTTTCCATCTAGTTATGATACTCAAAAACCTATCCACTTTTAAAAGTATATGTGGACTTTTTAATATTCTATTTATTTTCTGTCATCACAACCTACTCAACACACAAAAATGAAAATGAACTGCTATTGAATTGCACAGCAGTGTGGGAATATATCCCTTTCAAAGTGCTATAGGAAACAGACCTGAAAAATTCTTTTTTTTTTTTTTTTTGAAAAATTCTTATTTGATCCACTGTAAGAAATATTACTGAGAATGATGTTAATTATATAGTAACTAGTTATATAGTTATAACTATATAAACTATATAGTTTGAGGTTCACGATTGCACAGGTAAAAATGTCTAATAGAAAGTTTCTAAAATAATTATCTCATTGATATTATAAGCATTAGTTGGATTCTTTGCAATTAACTTGAATTATTTTCACTAATGGAATTCATGGAATGATAAAAACAAAATCTGTATCCTAAAAATTATAAAAACATAGGTTTGTATTGTTTTCTATTATCTTCATTGCTACTGATGTGATATGTGTTAGCATATGGTCCTCCCTAATATTATTTATCCTTGTTTTTTAATTTATGTTATATTATATTCTCTGAGACTCTATACTCTGCCCTACATATTTTCAAACCAAGGATATGTATAAATAAAATAAATAAACTGTCTTTTCTAAAAATTCTGACATAATAATTCATTAATTTACATAAATAAAACATTTTAAACTCTTAGTTAAATATTTATCTATCATTTGAAATTTGAACTGTTCATATGAAGAATCATTGACCAAAAAAACACCACCAACAGGAGCAATAAAAACAACAAATATTCCCTAAATTTCTACAGAGTCATATGTCCCAAACTGTCAACTCACTAGTAAATCAACAGAACTCACAAATCTTTTCTGTAGCCACAATGCTTCTTCACACTGCTTCAGCATAGGGTTCAACTTTCACCTTATTAGATTCTACCCTATGTGATGTTGCCTGGCACTTCCTTTTAAAATAACTTTTTGAAAAAATTACCATAAAAGCAATGCATATTTGAAACAGAAAATCTAAAACCAAAGGACTTCTTACATGTGTGTATTAATATTTCCAAAGTCTTCTATGAACATCCATGCTATGAATAGATAGAAATATATATATTTCACAGAAATTATAGAATCATTAGAGACTTATTTTCTAATTCCCTCCTTTCATTCACTATCCTTTTTTCAACCTCATTAAGCACCCTCCCTCATATCTTTTTAATGACCACAAATCAATCTACCTAATGGACTTACCATAATATGTTTAGGAACTCACATTATTAGGTGAGTTAAATGATTCTGCAGTATAAGCCATGTTTTGACTACATTGAACAGTTTTAATTTCGAGCAGATGAGTTCCAAAGTATAAGTTCTTTGAAGTAGAATTGAGGCAAAAAGCAAGCCAAATACCAAAATTTTAACATAAGATGTCAAATTGTTACAAAACCTGAAAGTTTTTTAGTACATCTGCACCCGATTGTTCTTGTTGCACTGAAATATTTATTATATTACCACCAGCTCAAGAATAATTACTGGGATGCCTGGATGGCTCAGTGGTTGAATGCCTGCCTTTGGCTCAGGGTGTGATCCCAGGGTCTTGGGATCAAGTCTCACAATGGGCTCCCTGCATGGAGCCTGCTTCTCCCTCTGCCTGTGTCTCTGCCTCTCTCTGTGACTTTCATGAATAAGTAAATAAATATTTTATAAAAATTTTGCAATATATTTAAAATCAGACAGCATTGACTAGTGCTGATAGTACTAGAATCATAGGGCAGGAACAATGTTTACATGTTCTTTTTCAACTTCACAGTTTCTACCACAGTATTTGACTAGATGAAACATTTTAAGGTTACTTCCCAGGAAATCAGGTCTTCTTTTTTATTTTGCTTTGTATCATTTGTATGCTTATCTAATATAAGAACTGGAAACCAGAATAAATGGTGATCAACAAGGTTTAAATGAATAGTTAAGTGTCTGTTATAACACGAAAAATAAACATCTGGAAGGTGATTTAACAAATAATTAGCACCAGACAATAAAAAGAAACTTTCCCTTTAACACTAATATAAGAAAATGATATGAATATTATTTAGGCAGTTCCCTCAAACCCAACAGGAAATCTTACTGAACTAAGATCATGGAGGAAAATACTATAATTAGAGAGGGCATCTATATGCAATGCTGTCATTCCACACTACTCATTTCTGTGCAGAATTATTTCTTCAGCACAAAATCTATTTAAATTAATTCAAAAATACCTTGGAAATAGATTTATTTTCAAAAATGCTATAAAATGTGAAAATATATTCTGCTTTGATAAGAGATTTTATTAAAACCTAGAGAAAAGGATATGCCAAATAATTTAGATTGGCACATATTTTTGTCATAGCCTTAGACTAATAAAAACACATTTACTTTATTATTCCTACAAACACACCACTTTGATCTGGAAAGGAGTTTTGTAACTATATTCATAGTCACACAACAGCTGAAAGTATCTAATTTGCCAAAGATCTACCAAGCATTAAATTTTAATACTGGAATCAAAGTGTCATTATGTAAGATATGTGTATAATTAGAAGAAAATATTGTGTTTGGAAAGGAGGCTGATTAATGATGCGACTTGAATGTGTCCTTGTATTTAGCCATCTTGGCTAGCCACCATTTTTGTAAACAACCATTTAATAAATGAATCTGCTAAGTTGTAGGAAAAAGTTAAAAGATAGATTTACACCAACCCATTTTGATGGTTTCTTATCTATAAAATACAGGTATGGTTTTGGTTTGAGACATAACTTGAGCCTATATTAAAATACATAGAAAAAATGGTATCAGTATTATTTGGTGTAAAAACAACATCAAACACCTTTCAATTCTTTGTGAGATGATTAACATATGCTTTTTGTAAGATAAATAATGACCTAACATAAACAAAAAAGATATATACTATTTTTACATAATAAAATAGAGAAAAACCATAAAGAAATTAATATTTACTCATTATCTCTTTACCCAGAAATTTGTAAGAAAGAATGGAAGTTTGGGGCTTTATCTTCCTAGTTTTATTTTTCCATTATATAGATTATATATAAGGTATACTTCATAAATTTAACCTAAATTTTATTATATGTTATATATACAAACATCATCTATATTATTAAAATTTTTCCATTTTTTGCTGTGTGTTTTTAAAAGATATGAGAGGATACATACAAAAAGAATCCTTTGTTCTGGTCATTATCCCATTATCTCTCCTCCCAACCCAACACTTAGCAGCACCCTTAATTTAAAGTATACATCTAATATTGTTGGTGTATTTACCACACATGCAAATTATAAAAATATACTATATTGTCTTCTCAAAATTTCCCTTAGTGCTATGATAAGAATGTATCCTTTTGTACTTTGGCTTTTTTACTAAGTTCAAGGTTTTTTTTTTTAAGATTTTATTTATTTATTCATGAGATACGCACAAAGAGAGAGAGGCAGAGACAGATGTAGAGAGAGAAGCAGGCTCCATGCAGGGAGCCCGATGTGGGACTTGATCTTGGGTCTTCAGGATTGGGCCCTGGGCTGAAGGCAGCGCTAAACCGCTGAGCCACCCAGGTTGCCCCGACATTTAGTCATTAACTTGACTGCTACATAGAACACACACACACACACACACACACACACACACACACACACAAGTCGTATTTCCATTGTTCTACTGGTGTAAGCGCAAGATGTGTCCAATTCTCCACTATTGCCGTGCCTTAACAAAATTTTACATGTTTCCTTGTGCAAGTTTAGATATTTTTCTTCAGATTTCATGTTCACCATAAAATCCCTATCCTTAGGTTATGTGTGTGTTTGATTGTGTTAATTAATGCTGAAGACCTTTCCAAAATGTTCAGTTTATATCTCACCAGCAAAAATGCAAGTATACCATTGTCCATTTCTTCCTATTATGTCTGTACCATATACTATAAGTAATGCTTAAAACAATTTTGTATAATTTTGTAAAACTTGAAAGAGTATTTCATTTTCTTTAATTTGTATCCTCTAGGTTATTGGTAGGGCAAAATATAATTTCATATTTTTATTGGTCATTTAAGTCAAACTTTATGAATTGACAGCACATCATTTTTTCCACTTTTTTCTGTTGAATTGCCTTTTGTTAACATATTTTAGACATTGTTTAAATATTATTGATGCCAAAATCTTTCAAATAATTTCTTTTATTTTGTTTCCTCAACTTTGTATCTTTTATCATAATGAAATGCTAATATTAGCAATTTTATCAAGCTCCTGTTTTATTTTTTGAATAGTGTTATTGAACAAACTTTTTGCATAACAAAAATATTTCTCTATTTTTGACAATGTTAAAATTGCATTTCAAATCTATCTTTAATATATTATGAGATCAAGAATGAATTTCATACTTTTCCTTCTGCATGTGATGAAATAATTGTTTTCAAAAGAATGTATTATATAGTCAAGGTTTTCCTGAGTGATTTATAAAGCAAACTCTTGTCACAAATATTCTGATATATATGGTCTTTTCCTGCCAATTTGTCTATATTTATGCCAATTTCATACTGTTTTAATTAGTATTGCTGTTTATCCAGGGCTTGCTCAGGACAACCGAAGGCATGCCAGAATGTCCAATGCAATGAATCTAATATGAAAATTATCTGTAAAGTTCACAGAACTAAAAGGACGAAAGGGAGATAGTGAGACATCCCGAATTTGAACAACAGCAGAAAGGCACTCCCATCCATAGGGCTGGAAAGTCGTCATTGGAGAGCTGTTGTTTGTGAGATCTCATGGTTAGGATGAAGGGGGTATTTGCCTTGGATATAGCCAGAACCTTAGAGAAGATGCAACCACTGCCAGAGATGCTGCATTGGAGAAGAGATAAAGAAGCAGAAATAATCCATTTCCCCCCAACTATCACTCTTTATTCTCAGAATACCATTCGTTAGCCTAAGGCCAGTAGGTACGACCACCTGGGAAATGTAGTTTCATTTATCAGTGCAAATAAATAATGGGCAGAGTAAGTATATAATAAATCCCAACATAAGGAAAGTTATGCTACCACCTGTTCTTAATCTTACAAAAATTGACTTTGCTTTTTAATATTACAAAAATGGCCTTTGCTTTTTAATTTATCTTGATTTCTTTATGTGAAATGTAGAAGTCAATTGTCAAATTCACTAAATAAAGGGAAGAAAAAGAAAGGAAAAGATGAGTTTGTATTATGGTTAAATTCACACATAAGTTAATTTGGGAAATCCTTGATGTATTTGTATGGAGATGGTATGTATGGTAATTTACACCATGAAGACTAGAGAACATATCTGTAAGGTTCACTACTTACTAGCTCTATACACAACATATCTCTGAATCAGCTTTCCCATCTGCAAGAGGAATATAGTCAATAAAGTAAGCTTGTTATATTTTTAAAAATATTTTATTTATTTATTCATGAGAGACACAGACAGAGGTAGACACATAGGCAGAGGGAGAAGCAGGCTCCCTGCAGGGGTGCCTGATGCGGGACTTGATCCCAGGACCCCAGGATCACAACCTAAGCCAAAGGCAGATGCTCAACCTCTGAGCCACCTAGGTGCTCTAAGCTTGTGATTTTTAAATAAATATGTGGAAAGCACTTAGAACAAGACCTGGTTCATAGCAGGTACTCGGTAACATTGTCCTTTTTGGTGTTGTGTCATAACTATTATCATTAAGGATTTTTGTAAGTTTTTCTGTCAATCATTACGGTATATCACTTACTCAATTATTTGTAATTAAACAACATTTGTAGTTTCACTATAAAAATCTTATATATCCTCTAAAAAAAGTATTTTTATCCTAACTATATTGCATTCTAGTTAAATTCCACAGTATCTACTCCCAATTCACTACTTCTCTTTCAAACACTGTCCAGGCTATAATTTTTACACACACTAAATTTCACAAATTTTAATATCAATGTTTTTCCATTTCATGATTAGTTTATTTCCCCCTTTACTTTATACTTTATTTTTGTTTCTTTTCTATGGTTCTTTTTTGGAAGGTCAGATGCAAACATGTGTGTTGATGTCATATTGTTGTAGCATTTATATTTCACGGGAGGAAATTTGCCTTTCGTGTGTGTGCATACATGTGCATGCTGTCTTCTTTACTAACAGTGTTCCTTTTCTATCTTTTTATTTTATAGGCTCATTTTGAGTGGCAGTGGTATATTTGCTCTTTCACTGTACCTTGTCTGTTGTTTCAAAGTTCTTTCTTCCAACCCCTACATATGGTGACTGATATTGTCAATGGTTCCTCCTACTGCGTAAATACAGAGACATCAGAGATCTAGCCCCTGAGCCAGTAGGTCCAGTTCAGTCACGGTACAAATTCTAATTGACATATCCCGTTTCTTTCTGCTTCTCATGATAATAAGATTGGGGGTGTTGAGAAGAGCGCACAGCATGATTCACCTTTTCCTCCTTAGCCTCATTTTATGAGTGATGAAGCTCTACGCCATGCCTTGATGTCACCTAGTGGGATGAGATCCAGCCCCTAGTTTCACATAAATTCCCAGTTTAGATGTGCCTATAAATAAAATTCAAAAACCAGAAAAGAAAAAATATCCAAGTAAATAAATCACCATAATAAAAACGTGAGATGAATTTATTCCTGGTGAAATAAATTATTAGTGTAATCTGTTACAGCATTATTAGCTAAGATTTTCCCTTTAGAAAAAAGCCTCTAGGTTCTCTTGCCTGTTCTTGTGTGAGGGACTCAATATACCTGTAACTTAACTCCTTATTAACAGTTTAGGTTTCTGTTATGTATCTAAAGATACTTATAATTGTTAGTGCACTATGTTCTATCAATTATCACCATTTTAAAATGTATTGATCATGGCTCTGTGTTTAAGATGGATATATCCTGAAATATGAAATGATAAAGCCATCTGGTCACAAAGACCCTGAGTAAGTTATATATGCCATTTCTAATTCTCTTAAGAAACATTGCAAGCTAGGTGTGAGATCATGGAGTAGGTGCCTAACATAGGATTTGAAGGTTGTTTTGTTTGATTCCAAAACTCATATCCCTTCCATTTATCACCAGTTGTAGTGACAAGTAAATTTATTTTCACTTTGTGGAGGTGGTAAAGCACAGTGAATGTGTCACATAAAGGGAATGCAATCAAATGTATTTGTGGTCAAAATACAAAGAATCCCAAGTAGAAAATGTGTGGAACCTTAAGTGCTGGCTTGTGGGCAGAGACTATCACCATTCTCAAGACTTTAGTCTGGATGGGTGAACATTGACGAAATGAAGATCATGGATATACAGTGTTCATGTCACTTTCTACTATAGATTAAAAGCATTGCAGAGAAACTACCCCTGAGGCAAACCACATATTCCTAGCACCCAAAGGGCCTATTTAATGTATGGTAAGGATAATTGCAGATTTTTTGAACATTAGTCCCATCAGTACAGCTTAGCACATGTTCACTGACATGGGAGTATGCAAAATCAAAGTTGTATTTCTCTAGCAAATTGATAAATTGTGCAGAACTTGAACATGGGGCCCTAGAAGCCATTCTAAATGGTATCTATATTAACTTACAACGTTATTAATTGTACAGACTCCTGATGTAACCATTTATAAAGAGGATGCTAATGTGGTAATCTAAATCTATCACGTTTGTTAAAAAAATTAGTTTTTGTTATAATTTGTGTATTTTCACATTTTATAGACTTTTTAATTAAGTTTTTATTTTTTCTTAACTAGGTTTGTGAGAGACAACAGCCAAGTGCTACAGAAGTGACTTAACCTACATCTGAGAAAAGCTGCTGTTAAAAATGTATAGTTTCTGTTGTTTGCAATTTTTCTTTTTTATTTATTTATTTGAGAGAAAGAGAAAGAGAGAGGGCATGAGGAGGGAGAGGGGCACTGAAGGTGGAGTGGGCAGCCTGAGGCAGGGATCTATCCCAGGACCCCAAGATGGTGACCTGAGTGGAAGTCTGACGCTCAGCCGATTGGGCCACCCAGACACCCCTTATTTTGCAATTTTTCATTGTGGCTGCAAACTAAGCATCATTCTGCTTCTCTTTCCATTTATCAAGACATATTGCTTCAAGTATGAGATTATAATTGAAAATAGAAAGCATATTTTTGTTGGTTTGGGGAAAGAATAACCAATTGCTTATGAAACATGCTACAAAGCTATACAAATTTCATTTTTATACTTCTATAATGCTATGCTGCCCTGGAAAAGGTTGAAATGTATCTACTATTAATTCAGGAGTATGTACACACTAGTGTCCTGGTACAGTTCATCTTTCCTATTCAAATTTCCCTGCTCTCTTCAAGATTAATTTTGCACAAATCGGCATACTGCTCTTTTCATTATTACCGTGACATTCAGTTTTGCCAATGAGTTCTTAGATGGATGGAGTAAGTTATCTATGCTAATTAATGATAGTAAAATGCTCTTAAATGTTAAATCATGTTCTCGGTGTGTTTAAGACAAAAGCCTTTCCAAGGTGATCTTGAATAGTCTTTTTTCTCCCCCAGCTATCACCTCCGCTCCCCTAAATTAATGTTTCTGGCATTTCTGGATCAGAATGCTAATTTATTGAGTGAGCAAGGTGAAAATGATGGCAAACAAGCACTTCTCTGCTCATTCTTGGGAAAATGTCAAATTCGGGATGTGAATTCTTCTTTCTTCCCATTCATCTTTTCTCTTACCGTTTTTTTTCTTTCCTTCATTCCTGCTATTCTTCCTTTCTTTTTGTTCTCCATATTTTTGCCTTCACCCAATTTATACAATTAAAACATGTGTTGAGAGGTATGTCACTTATCTGTTCCATGGTAACAAATTACCAAAATTAATGGCTAAAGGATCAACCATTTATTTGCCTCATAATTCTGCAGGTTAGCACTGGTCTAGACTCAGCTGAGTGGTTATTCTAATCTGGGTCAGACTCAACTGGGATTATTCATGTTTCTGTAGTCAGTTGACATGTTGGCAGGAGGCTATCTAGTCCCAGGTGACCTCACATACATTTATGGATGCTGTCTGGCTGTCAGCCTGAAAGAGGGAAATTAGTGGGTGACTTCCTTCTTATTATTCAATATGCGAGCCCAGGCTAGTTTGCATGGAGACTTCAGGGTTCACAGAGCAGGAGGAGAAAACAAATTCCAATGAGCAAGCTTTTTAAATGTGTCTTCTTGTTCACATGTTGCTATTGTCCATTGGTCAAAACAAATCACATGACAAAGTGTCTAATTAAAAGACATTGATGCAGAGTCTTCCACAAGAGCCTTTTTTGCTAGGTACCTCTGTTGTTACTGGAAACAAAATTCATAAAATAACTGGCAGCGCAAAGTCTAGCATGCTAGACAGACTGAGTGACTTTAGAGAATGGAGAAATTATAGTTTTGAAATGCTTGCTCTACTTATGCTATATGTTGGCAAATTGAACTCCAATAATAAAAAAAAAAAGAAATGCTTGCTCTGTCTGTGGACTTTGGTTACCTTATCTTATTTAATATAACAAATAAGGATAGGATGTGTTATGTTGCTCAATATGCCAGCGAAGAAACAAGATTCTCTTGCTCCTTATTACAGACAAGGTGATTAGCAGAGCCAGGATTTTTACAAAAGTATGCCTTATGCCAAAAATTGTGTTTTTCCTTTGTAGCATGCTGCAATAAGTAATAAGACCTTTTCAATGACTCAGAATATTCAAAATTCATTGAAGTTATAGAGGGATCATCCAACAAACCAAGTGCCAACTCTGCCTAAAGGAAACAGCTTAACTCCTGCATGGTTCTCAATGGTTTAGCAACTGTCTTTAACTCTCAGGAGCTGCCTCAGGGATAGGCTAAATTAAACAAAGTAAAAATTAAAAATAAAATCATTGCTGCAAACTTCATAAGTATATAAGCTGAAGGCTATACTTATTGCTATTCTAAGATCATTGACTTCAACATTTTTCCTCTTCAAAATCTTGGTTGGATATTCAAGCCCTGAAGCCACCTGGTATAGTGAGTTTGTTTTTCACTTCTACTTGTACAAAAGTCTGTCTGTCTGTTAATATTTCTCAAATTTTGCTGCTTATTTGACTAATATTTTAGCTTTAGGCTTGCCAGCAGTGTTGCTCTTTTTAAATCTCTTCTGATCCATCTAATTCTTTCCAGATGCCATGGTTCAAAGTGAATACCTCCAGCTGCCTCACCACCTTTCTCACCATCCATGGCCACAAGTGTTCCAAACAAGGAGTAAGTGAATTCTGAAAGATTTAACAGATGGTTCAGATGGTTTGTTTTTGTTTCTTGTAGTTTTTTTTTTTCTTTTCTTTCATTCTTTTTTTTTTTTTTTTTAATCCAGGCAGTTTTGAAATACTCATTCTGCTTTCATGGAGATACAAATAATATCATGGAGAAAAATACTCTACTTTCTTTAACTAGGAAAAATGACTGTATATCAAACAAACAAGCAAATGAAAAACAGAAAACATCAACAACAGAGAAAAAAATCTTTCCACTTATTAGTCTTGATCTTTGGGAGATATTTGTGGTAGCCATTGGCTACATGTCAATATGTGCTACATAATGTATTATAGTACTATCCATAAGTAAGACCATATCTCCTTTCAAAGAATTAATATACCAATGGGAACAAATATGTAAAATAAATGCAATATTGCATGGAAAGGAAATCATGAAAAATGTGTACAAGGTGGATTTGGCATAAACAAGGAAGCAATTCACATTTAGAGTTTATTTGGAGAATAAAATAAAGAATAATTTCTGAACTTGCTTAAACAAGAATGTAACTCCACTGGAAGTAATAAGAATAAGGAAACATATTCAAGTAAATTAAATCCAAAAAATGAGCATGATTTCAAGATATTATGTATTTCCTAAAGACTAGTTAAATAACTTTCAAGGTTCTATCCTTACTCCTTCTTTTCCCTGCCTTTAATTTTAACAATTGATGAATTGATAAGTATTTTTATTTTTTTTATTTTTTTTTAATTTATTTTTTATTGGTGTTCAATTTACTAACATACAGAATAATCCCCAGTGGATAAGTATTTTTAAAACTCACTAAATTTGTATTTATTCAGAGGCTATTATTTATATGTACATATGCTATGTGTTTATATGTGTATATACATACATATATTTATGTATTTTATGTATGTATACACATATGTACATATATGCACATAATTATATAATATACATGCATATTTCATATGTATACATATTTCATATGTATATTTACATACACAAATATACCTGTATACATATTTAAATCCAGTGACTACAATTTTACTTTATTATTTGAAGAAATGTTAAGGTTCTCAAACTTGATGAAAATGTCAATAGTCCTAATGATAGAAAAATAAAACCTGGTAAAGTCCATTTTAGTTTCTTTGACTCATTCCAACTTATTTTTGTCAGTAGGAGCAGAATTTGTCAACTTATATTGTCACAAGCATAATATATAACATGTTAAACTGTCCATTTTTAATAGCTATATATAGACAAAAAATTTAAAGACCTGGAGCTGAAAAAAGGTTCTAAGTGACAAAAACAGTAAGATCAAAATGAAAATTTGTGTGAATGTAAAGCTAAGTAGAATCATGTCATGGAATTAGAAGTTGAGGTAATGGTTTCAAACTCTGATTCTTTCCACAATAAAGGGATAGATGGCACTGTCAGTGCACATCATTGATCTTTGATCATAGAAAGAATAGTGACATTTCATTTTCCTAAAAATATTCTAATACATTAAAGTGTAATTAAAAGAAATAAAGGGTAAGCCATTCTCATACAAATATTTAAAAATACATGGTAAAGATAATATTTAAATAATCATCTAATATGGGCTCCAGTAAGATAATAAAGCTAGTTTATTTTTTTTAAGACTTTATTTATTTATTCATGACAGACACACAGAGAGAGGGAGAGACACAGGCAGAGGGAGATGCAGGCTCCTCTTGAATCAGGGAGCCAGATGTGGGACTGGATCCCAGGTCTCCAGGATCAGGCCCTGGGCTGAAGGTGGAGCTAAACCGCTGAGCCACCTGGGCTGCCCAAAGAATTTGCTTATTTATTTGACAAAGAAAGAGATAAAACACAGGCCTGGGGAGTGGAAGAAACAGGCTTCCTGCTGAGCAGACAGTCTTTGTGGGGCTAGATTCCAGGACTCTGAGATCATGACCTGAGCCAAAGGCAGGTGCTTAACTGACTGAGCTACCCAGATGCACCCAATAAAGCTAGTTTAAAAGAAAATTCAGAAACCCAAGAAAACACAGGTGGTACCATCTTCTATCCATAAGTTAACGTCCATTTCCACTAAGTTTCAAAATAGATCAAACCAATGAAATTCACAGGTTCCTACAGAATAAGACATCCATTAAGGGTATACAATGTACACACTTCATAGACACAACTCCCATCCATCTTTTTGCCTATTTTATTCTCTTATATTTTTAAAATGTGCCTTCATATTTTTGAGACACTTATATCTAAATCGTTACTGAAATGGTAATGATTTTTTTTCTCCAGTTAAGACAAAATAACTTTTATTATTCTTCCAGGTTTTTGTTTTTATTTTTTCTTCCATCAAAGACAAAGGGAAATCTCAGGATTATTTTAGTGATTAAAATAATTGTCAGAAAATATCTAACAAGAAACACAATCTGAGTTCTACACATTACAAAACATACAATACATATTTTAAGTACCAGAGGCATAAGATCCATTTGCTGACAACTTAAGATCTGCAAAAATCTCAAAAGTGATCAAATCTGTTTTTCTCCATAATTTTACATTAATATGAATAGTATGTAAAGCAAGTACTGTTTTAACAAATTTGCCTACATTTAACAATCCTCCTTTCTGATATAAGTAAACACATAATTGATGGCAGAGAAAACAATCTGTTATGTATAAGAAATTACCACTTAAAATCTCAAACTTACTTTTTAAGGATAGAGTAGTGTGGATGAGAAATTTCTGTGGGTGGTAATCATTTTACAGATCAAATCATCACTTTGTACACTTTAAATTTACATGTTATACATCATTTATATTTCAATAAAGCTAAGGAGAAAAAGGTCAATTCTATGAAATAGTCCCAATTAGGGAATGAAAAACAATAGAACTGCTACAACTAGTACAACATACACATCTACTATATGTATATATATACACACACACATACAATTTCTATTTCTAACAGTTGATTACTCTTTGGGTTTCTTATTACCGCTTAGCAAATATTCCCTTCCTTCCTTCCTCTCCTCCTTCCTTCTGTTCTTTTCTCTTATTAAAAAACAAAAAACAAAAAACAAAAAAAAACCCACTTAACTCTTTATGTTCCACCTAAGTGATTTCACAGCATATTTATTTTCATTCTTATCCTCAGATCTTCTCACATTCCTTCTATTTTTAGACATTTCTACCCTCTTCGCATGGCTAACACTATTTACTATTCAATATTCAATTCAAATATGTGATGCTTAGGGAGAATTTTCCTTGGACTCTTTTGGCAATGATGGGGCCTGTTAAGGGTCCTTTACTGCTTCAAGTTAATTCTCTGGCATCTTTCATATTCTTTCACATCTATATGTTTTTTTTAATTTAATGTGCATGATATAAAATACAAGCACGTGGATTAAATGACTAAGGTAATGTGGCTTGCTTTTACTATTCATCTCTTCATCTTCATGCAAAATAAATACATATACTTTCTTTAACTCCAAAAGTTATTATAGAGTTCTGTATTTTGCTGTTGTTGGGACACTGTTCAGTGCTTACACACTGTATTTATTTTACACATCATATTTTAAAATTTTGATTTTGTCATTGAAATAGCTTCCCTCCAAGTCCCAAAGCATCTCTTCTGCCTACATCTTCTTGGCCAAAATTTATTGACACAATACACTAATTTATATGAGAACCTTGGAAAGGCTAGTTTTTCATTGCAGTGGCAAGGTGAGTTGAGTCTTGTTACTCAGGAGGAAGAGTAGACAGTAATTTCTACTAACAAACATATTGTTCCCAAGATGTCTTTTGTTCATTGAATTCTGCTGTTGTCATAAATATAATAACAGCTTTATTTAACTTCAAAGACTCTGAACATATGCATGATTCCTCAGCTTTAAAACTTCTCTTTTTTTCTAGAATGTCTCTTCAACAAATGATGTTGGGGAAAGTGGACAGAAATGTGGAGAAGAATGAAACGGGACCATTTTCTCGTACCATCCACAGACACAAATTCAAAATGGATTAAAGAGCGCCGAAATCATAAAAATCTTAGAAAAGAACACAGACAATAATTTCTTTGACATTAGCTGTAGCAATCCCTTTTTACATATATTTTAAAATGCACAGGAAACAAAAGCAAAAAACTATAAACTATAGGTACTTCATCATAACAAAAACTTCTGCACAGTGAAGAAAACAATCAACAAAACTAAAAGATGGCATACAGGATAGGAGAAGATATTTGCAAATGATGTATCCGAGAAAAGATTAGTATCCATAATCTATAAAGAACTTTCCAAACTCAACTCCCAAAAAATAAATAATCCAATTAAAAAATGGGCAGAAGACATAAGTCAACTTTTTTTTCCAAAGAAGATATACAGATGACCAATAGACACATGGAAAGATATTCCACATAATTGATCATCAGGGAAATGCAATCAAAACTACAATGAAATATCACCTCGAACTTGTCAGAATGGCCTAAATCAACAACCAAGAAACAATAGGTGTTGGCAAGGATTTAGAGAAAGGGGAACATTTTTGCATTGTTGGTAGGAAAGCAAACTGGTACAGCCTTTATGGAAAACAGGATGGAGTTTCCTCAAAAAGTTAAAAATAGAACTGCCCTATGATCCAGAAATTGCACTACTAGGTATTTACCCAAAGAATATAAAAATACTAATTCAAAGAGATACATGAATCCCAATGTTTATAGTAACATTATCTACAATAGCAAAATTATGGAAACAGCCTAAGTGCCCATTGATTGATGAATGCGTAAAGAAGAGGTGGTGTATAATGGACTATAGTATTTAAATATTATAATATATAATTGACTATAAGTCATAAAAAGAATGAAATCTTGCCATTTGCAACAACATGGATGGAGCTAGAGATTAAGTGAAATAAGCCAGTCAGAGAAAGACCGATGCCATATGATTTGGCTCATATGTGGTATTTAAGAAATAAAACAAACACAGAGAAAAAAGGAGAGATAGAGAGAGGCAAACCAAGAAAGAGATTCTTAACTGTGGAGAACAAACTGCTGGTTACAAGGAGCGCGGTCAGGGGATGTGTTAGATCAATGATGGGGATTAAGGAGGGTGCTTGTGATGAGCACCAGGTATTGTATGGAAATTTTGAATTACTGTTATATTATATATTGCACACTATATTATATTGAAACTAATGTTACATTGTATGTTAACTAACTGGAATTGAAATAAAAGTAAAAAAAAAAAACTTTTATTTTTCCTGAATAATCATTTTCCTACAAGATTTTTTAAAAAGATTTTATTTATTTATTCATTAGAGTCACGGAGAGAGAGAGGAGACACAGGCAGAGGGAGAAGCAGACTCCATGCAGGGAGCCCCATGTGGGACTCAATCAGATCCCGGGACTCCAGGATCATGCCCTGGGCTGAAGGCAGGCGCCAAACCATTGAGCCACCCAGGGATTCCTCCCTACAAGTTTTTTTTTGTTGTTGTTGTTGTTGTTTTGGTCTCCGTTTTTTTATGTTGAATATGTTCTTCATATATTAAGTTACTCCTAAGTGTTGAATACATACAAAAAATGCTAATTAGAATGTATATAAGGTGGGGAAAACTTGTAAACTGGTTCATCTCATAGTGGCTTTTTTGCTGCATGAGTTTTTGGGAGAAACTACAACTATCAGAAAAACGAGATTTCTGTATTCCTAAATGTCTCAAAAAAAAAAAAAAAAGAGAGAGAATAATCTGTTTTGTGGCCTACTAGACATAAACATTAATCTCAGACTTCAGTGGGAAAAGAAAGGCAAGGGTTTATTGTACACGTATCTCATCACATATGCCTCCTTTCTATTCGATCTTAACTACTTCCAATCTTTACTTGCTTAAGGGAGATTCCTTCTCTCTGACTATTTGGCATGGTAAAGAGGACCCTAGGAGCCAATTTCTAATTGATGCATTTTAACGAGGAATGTCACATTAGCAAAGGTGTATTTTACCTCTCTGGAGGTAGTGTGAAGTATAGACAGGATGGAGATAACCTCAAGAAAGGGAGTGTTAGCAAGTGATTGCCATGGCCCAGTTAGCAAGTGATAATGGCCTGCAATTAAGGGGAGGCAGTGAGAAGGAAGATAATTTCTTTCCACGCTTTTTCAAACAAATGTTGAAAAAATTGGGTCCCTGTAAAAGCAAGTTGCTCTTACATTTCTAATATATACAGTAAAATATTCCATTGTGAGGAGTGTAAAGACAACTGACAACCAAACTCTAAATTCCTCTCTGTTACATGAAACTTTCCTTGTGTTTGTTCTCCACAACAATCATTCACCCTCTGGATTTAACCACTAAAATAGACAGTTTGACACCATGCACATTGTGTCTTTGACAATGTAGTCAACTGCAAAAGAGCATTCAATTCCAAATAAGCCTAGAGTACTTTGAGAAAAAAAAAAAGTCTCTTCAATTTATTCTGCACTTTATTTTATACATATTCATTAGGACAGATGACATTTTAGCAAAGCTTCAGCTAGAGATTTCAAACAAATTTGTATTAATGAATACAAATTGAAACAATTAAACATGGCATCTAACAGTTAATTTTCTTTAGTAAAGAAGTAAAACTATAGGGAGATAACACGAGATTTGAAAAATTCATTTTTAATCATTGATCTAAACTGCAAAATTTAACTCTTTCCAGTTCAGTAAGATGAATAAAAATTGCATTAAACACTGTAGGTAATTTTTAGTAGAAAATTGTTAAATTCATGGGCAATTATAACACTTGTAGGTAATACTCTCTAATCTCAGTATAATTACATTTCTTGCTTCCTAGAAAAATTTAGTCACTACAGATGTAGAGAAAAAAAAAAAATCCCCTAAGAAAGCCAGTTGGAGCAATCTAAGTATTATAGGAGATGTCTTTATCTTTTGTGCAAGACTTTCAAAATTCAGACATTTCAGTGCTGCAGTCAAAGGATCACTTATTGACTGCATTATAGTGAAGAACAGATATTCCCAGTTAAAAGTTACTAAATATGAATATAGTATGTACTTGATTCATTAAAACCAAGACTAAAAGTATTATTTCTGCCTATGAACACCTGTCATCATTGTTATCTTCTTCTTCTTTTAAAAATTTTTCTTCTAAAAAAAAAAAAAAAAATTTTTTTTCTTCTGACTATAGGTTGGTAAAATTCTGGATGCCCCTATCAGTAAAAGTATAAATTTAGCTAAGAGAAAGAAATACTTGATTATTTTATTTTAACCTTTATATTATTGGAGTAACAGACCAAAAAAAGAGTATGGAAATATAGTGCTTTTGCCACAAATCTGTCATTCTGTGATATTAGCTTCAACTTTTGAAGGACAACTTAGTAATTAAAATATGTAGGTAAGATCTTAATTCAGATTGTCCTGATTTCTCATCTTCTGAATTTCATAATGTATTAAAGCAGTGCATAGTGAAGAGCCATGATAACCCCCATTGACAATGAAGAGAATGGAAAGCTCAAGCACTTTGTTTTTTGTTTTGTTTTTTTTTATTTTTTTATTTATTTATGATAGTCACACAGAGAGAGAGAGAGAGAGAGAGAGAAGGAGAGAGAGAGAGAGGCAGAGACACAGGCAGAGGGAGAAGCAGGCTCCATGCACCGGGAGCCTGACATGGGATTCCATTCCGGATCTCCAGGATCACGCCCTGGGCCAAAGGCAGGCGCCAAACCGCTGCTCCACCCAGGGATCCCTACATTGCCATTTTTAAAGATCTTATTTATTTTATTCATGAGAGACACTGACAGAGAGAAGCAGAGACACAGGCAGACGGAGAAGTAGGCTTCATGCAGGGAACCAGATGTGGAACTCGATCCCAGATCCCGGGATAACGCCCTGCACCAAATGCAGATGCTCAACTGCTGAGCCACCCAGGCATCCCAATACATTATAATTATATGTGCTATGCAAGTTATAATTTACATGATACATTTAAAAAAAATAGTGATTTATTTAAAATAGATTAACATCTAATTAATTTATTAAAGTAGATAACATCTTTTTGTTTTAAAGATTTATTTATTTGAGAGAGAGAGAGTGCATGAGCAGAGAAGGAGGAGCAGAGAAAGAGAGGGAGACATTCTCCAGCAGACTCCCCACTGAAGAAGAAGCCCAAGGCAGAGCTCGATCCCACAACCCTAGATCATGATCTGAGCCAAAATCGAGAGCCAGTCACTTAACCAGTTGAACCACCCAGGTGCCCCGATACACACCTTTTTAATATAACTCCGTTTCTGTGATGCTCCTGATCATATATAAACATGTGAATTCCTTTTTTTTTCTATTCTTTTTAGTTTTTACTCATTCATTAGGTAATTTTTTAAACAATATACCAGACATACTTAATATCAATAAATGTAAAAGCTTTTTGCTGATCATTTATCATGAACATCTGGATAGATAGCAGTCTCTAAATCATCTTTATAATTTTACTTGTGTGACATTAAATAGAAATCATAATAGCAGGAAAAGAGTAAAATGGAAAGGCATGAAAAATTGTGCAGCTTATTCTTTGTTAATCACCTCCTAGACAGTTGCAAAGACAATGATATGACAGTGATATATCACCAACTGTATTCTTTTTTTTTCTTTTATATTTATGATAGTCACAGAGAGAGAGAGAGAGAGAGAGAGAGAGAGAGAGAGGCAGAGACACAGACAGAGGGAGAAGCAGGCTCCATGCACCGGGAGCCCGACGTGGGATTCGATTCCGGGTCTCCAGGACTGCGCCCCGGGCCAAAGGCAGGCGCCAAACCGCTGTGCCACCCAGGGATCCCCACCAACTGTATTCTATATGTAGCTAAATATCTCAGAATCTGCAGTAAATAAGAGTAAATAAGAAACAGTAAATAAGACCATCTGAAAACTATTAGCTTAACTTGAGAAATTTATTTTAATTGCCATATAGGGTGGGAAAGGTAGTCTAAATGCTAGTCTCTGAGTGTTAATCTTTCTTTAAAATATAGAAAACTCTGACTTAATTTTGTTTTTCTGGGAAGGTTTACCAATAATTGTTTTTTTAAGAATGCAAATGGTTAAAAAATATTTCAGGAAACAGAAAAGCAAATTTTCAAATTTAAAAGGAATTGCATTGAGCCTTAGTTAGTCAAACCAATTTTGAAAAAGAAGAAAACAAAGTTGGAGGACTCATACTTCCTGTTTTTAAAACCAACTACAAAACTACAGTAATAAAAACTGTATGGTATTGACAAAAGGGCAGATATATAGCTCAGTGAGAGTGAATTAAAATCCACAAATAAATCCAGACATCTATGGCCAGTTGATTTTCAATAGAGGTGCCACATTTATTAGATAGAGAAAGAAAATTCTCTGCAACAATGGATAATCTCATGTAAAAGAGTAAAGTTAAACCTCTAACTCATACCATGTACAAAAATTAACTTAAAATACAGCAATGGCCTAGGTTAAGTAGCTAAAATAATAAACTTTTGGAAGAAAATATAAGGGTAAGTTTCATGACCTTGGAACAGGAGTTTCTTAAACATAACACCTAAAGCATGGATAAAAACAAACCAAAAAATTGGACTTTTAAAGATTAAAAACTTCTGTGAATCAAAGTAAATTGAGAATGTTAAGTATATCTGTAGAATGTAAGGAAATGTTTGCAAAACATATGTTTGACAAGTGTTAAATATACTGAGCATATAGAGAACTCCTATGACTCAACAACAAAAGACAATCCAATTTTAAAAATGGGTAAAGGATTCAAATAGATGTTTCTTCAGAGTATATAAATAAATGGCTAATGAGGACAGGAAAAGATACATGATGTCACTAATCACTAGGGAAATGCACATCAGAACCACCATGAGATACCACTTCATATTCATCAAGATGGCTATAATATATAATATGTTTTTAAATTTCAAACAATGTTGGCAAGGACATGGGAAATATGAACCTCTCATGTATTACTGGTGGGAATGTAAAATGGTGCAGCCTCCGTGGAGAACATTTTGATGGTTCCTCAAAAAGTTAAACACAGAATTACCGTATGACCCAACAATTCCACTCCTAAGTATGTACCCAAAAGAAAGACGAGGGGACTCAGAGATAGTTATATTCCAATTATGCATTATACTCAAAAGGTGGAAACAATCCAAAAGTCCACCAACAGATGAATGAGCAAACAAAATGTGCAGTATATATACACAATATAATAGCTTAAAAAGAAAATGCCAAAAAAAAAAAAAAAGGAATGCAATTTTGATACTTCCTGAGAAATGGTCAACCCTTGAAAACCTTATGCTAAGTGACCTAAGCCATACACTGAGAGAAAAAATATTTTATGGTTCTACTACACACACACACACAAAAACTATAATAAGCAAATTCATAGAGACAGACAGTTGATCAACAATTATCAGGGCTGGGGTGAAAGGAGAATCGGGAATTATTGCATAATTTTTACAAAAACTATATTTAGGATGATAGATGTAAAATACATAGTGATAGCTGTATGACATTGCAAATGTAATTAATGCAACTAAATTGTGCATGTTAAAACAGGTAAAATGGCAAATTTATGATATATATTTACCGTAATAAAAATTAAAAAAATAAAAAAAGCAGTTCAAATAAATACAGGAGAAAGATTTCCTCCTGTAAATCTTTAGAGGTAAAACAAATGACATAAACTCATTATTTCCTGAAGTGTTCTATAAAAAACTGCTATTGTAAAAGGGAGAGTACATGGTCTCAGTAGAAAAAAAATCAAGTGGCTCATTGTTGAGTCAACCATGGTCAAGGGTCCCACATCTTACACAGGTATCTCAAAAGTGGTTCCATTCTATTTTTTTTTTCTGGTGCTTTCCCTTAAAGAATAATATATTCCCAATAATCTGATGATATATCTCTCTGTTTCCAAATGTTTTTTGACAGTCTGCAAGTTATTAATGAGTTTTGAGGCAGAGGCACAGTATAAGCTACTGGGAAATCACTAAAAGAGAAAATGACACATTCTTAAAATATAATGATTTCTAAAATTTCAATATTATTAACTGATCCATCATAAATCTCCAGAGTCTGATGTCATAGAATACTGTTCTATTCAGTTATTAAAATATTTTATTTTGGTTAGGCTCATAGTCATTGGTCAATAAATGTTTGTTGAGAGAAGTAATTTAAACACAAAATATCACCTATAAGAGGAGAAATTCTTGTCCAAAGGACACATCATAAGCAGTGTGAACATTATGCTCTGTAGTTTAAAAAGGCCTTTAATGGTTTCATATTTTAGGCATTTCACTGGTAGGTGAGAGACAGTAAACTAATAATTTTAGCTTATTATGGAAAGCTTTCTATGATGCATAATTAATGGTGTAATTCTAGCCACTTATTTATTGTTGAGACTACTCTTCAATAGATACCTTTTTAAGCTCTGTAAAATTATAACAAATGCTTACATTGACGGAATTTATTAGAGGAGTCTTGTCAGCAGAGATGAGCAGAACTACTTTTAGTTTCAAGACCATAAAGAAAATTATATTTAGTTATATTTAATAGGAAAAAATATTGTCACTTCCAATGTTCTTTCCCATATCTTTACAATTATAATTCTAAATAAATAATATAGGTAGGGAAAAAAGAAAGAAAAGAAAGAAAGAAAGAAAGAAAGAAAGAAAGAAAGAAAGAAAGAAAGAAAGAAAGAAGAAAGAGAGAGAGAGAAAGAAAGAAAGAGAGAGAGAAAGAAAGAGAAAATCTCTCATCTCGTCCCCTACTCTGATGGCAAAGAAGTGCTCATACTGATAGGGATAATCTGTAAGAGTAAAGCAGGCTGTGTTGCTGAGCCATACATGAAGGACAGTTGCTCTGGAAGGACACCTAGAACTGCAATGGTGTGGTGACTGTATACATACATTTACAAACCTACACATGAGTATGGCGGTGGGAATCAATTAAGGCACGTACTGAGTTGGATGCTTGGTCCTATAGCACAGTCTAGCTGACACTCATAAAGAGACATTTTTTTCTATTTCTGATTGTTTACAAATGATTTGTGTATGTATCAAATTATGATAAAAATAGTAGTTTATGTTCCAGGGCCCTAGACTCTATTGTTATCCCAAAAGTGTCGAATACATGAATTTGGGAAATGAGAGCAGATAATGGATGGTCTTTATCATGTACATATACATTTCATGGATAATTTAAAACAAATCCATAATACATTGGGTCATAGTTACATGCTTCCATCAAATGCAAGTAGATAATGAACAGTCTCTGACCTGCCTGTCTTGTAGGAACTGATATGCAGACACAAGGCTTGGATTTGCTTTCTCTCATCTTCCTTTCTGGACATCATGCACAGAGCTGGGCATCAACTGCATTGGTCCTTTGAGCATACAGTTCCTCATTTTGAGGTCCCAATGTCTTCTCAGATTTCATCTTATTTTTTCCTATCCTTAATTTGTTGCCAACTTGTATATGCATATGAACAAGCATGCTTTACATGTGTTTATATTTGTTAAAAGTTTTGAATTTTATAAACCACCCTAATGACCTTGAAAGAAAAGCAAAATGTAACACATCATTTGTCAAAGGCAAAGTTATGTTTGTACTTTTACTTTGATGTAATGCCTATAAAATTTATAAAATTGATTGAGAAAATAGCTTTCAAAGTCTCTGGATAACTGTTAAAGAGATAGCAAGAGCATGCTTTAGGGAAGATGGAAATAATACTCGTTGGAAAATTCAAACTTTCAGTATTTATATACTAAATTATATTTTAAAACCACATAGAAACTTCTAACAAGAATAGTATACCAGATATTTTAAATAGCAAACCATTTGTTTTATACACACTTGATTACTGGGGAAAAAAATGAATTCTGAGAGGATTCTGACAAATATTTAGATGGTAAATACTATCATTACTTTAGAATATGGTGAAAACTGTCTTGGCTTGAGAGTTATGTTTTTTTTTTTTAATTGTAGGAGTTTTAAAGTCTAATTTTCGTTTAATAAGCAATCACAAACTCTGATACTTTCTAATTACATCTAACTAGTTACAGCTAGTTTCTAATTATAGCTAACTTTCCTTGGGAGAGAGTGAAAACAGTTATGGAACAATAGAATCCTTTGGAAAACTTTGTATACATTCTTGCTTCTTTGAAGCATTCTTCATTGTTTAGCAAAAGATCTTGAAAATGAACCACGGATTAAAACGAATGAAAACAAAACAATGTGTATTTTTTTCAATTTTGCCTAAATTTAGATTGAAGGCAGTATCACAAACGTTTCCACGACTAAACCGTGATTAGCACAATTATATCTGAAAAACCAGAGACTATGAAAAGCATCTACCAACTATGTACTAACTGACTAGAATTTAAATGAAATTTTGAAAAAAACAAAAAAACAACCAACCAAACAATAACATCCACCAATTAAAATTAGACACTCAGCCCTGACCCCTCTAACCTCTTCTGTAACCACCCAGATATATGAGCTCCCCAAAAAGTTTTCAAAATGGTGGAGTTGAATATCCACTAGCTCAATAGATATACCATTTTTTTTCTGGCCAAAGCTTTCATCTCTGACTGGATTCCCCATTAATGTCCACTTCTTGTCTCCTCATTTAATATGTCCTCCACATAGATGCTGTGGAGCTCAATGTATCCCCATAGTGTGTGTCCTCATTGCACTGATTTTCAGCTTGCTAAGTTTCACAAAGCCCTAACAAGTGTCTTTGCCACTTCTGGATCTTAGTAAGTGTTGACCAAGAATATATTATCAGGAACATTGCTGACCCTTTATGTGCTAACAAACTAATAGTATATGGGTAAAGGAAAAACTATCTTATTCATTCTTTTACTGAATCTTTTTGTTGTCTTTATCTTTCTTTTCTCTCATGGAGTGTTGTTCTTTCTTATTTTTATTGTATAAGAAAGGATCAGTGGTCTTAATATTTGAATTCCAAATGTGGAGGAACAAGACCAAATGTTAATATCAATTCTCTTCTTTTTATTATGGGTATTATAAACAATAATATCAATTTTAACATCTACCATACTTTTCCAAATTTAGATGATAATATTCAATTTTTTTATATTTGAGGATTTCAGCGTACTAACATAAAGACTAATCAGGTAAAACTGGCTAATTTTGATGTTAACTTGGTAATATTCATTTAGGTAGACAAAAAATCAAAGTGAAAAAGAATATATATGTATATACATAAATATATATACATACACATTTACATACATTAGGTGTGGTTGTATATACTATTGGGATAATATATCTACACTTATTTGAATAATTGTATGTGGAAAAGAAAAATATTTAAACCTGAGTTTTATTCTTTACTTTATTCTGCATTCATGACTAAGATTTAACCAATAATCAGATAAAATTTTAAAATTCATTATTTGTTTAATATTTCATTTAAGGAGAGCATGTGATATGATAAATACTGGGTATTATATGCAACTGACGAATTACTGAACTCTACATCTGAAACTAAAGATTAACTGTATGTTGACTAATTCAATTTAAATTGAAAAAATATTTCATTTATTTAAGATAAATGTTTCACTCCAGAGATGATAATATGATGATACAGGACTTTTTGAATGAACTTTAGTGCACTCACTCAATGATAAGTCTATAAAAAGGAACAAGGAACATTTATATAGACTGTTATAAGCTGAATTCCAGGATATATAATTTAGCAAACCAAACAACTAAATAGGTAAAATGCACTATTTTAAAATCAAATTCCTGGAGCTACAAAACACACCAGAGCTGTTGGGACTAGGTGTGGTGCTTTGTTTGTGCTGCAATTTGATAAAGATCTACTGTTTCCAATGAGCTGATTCACTGAACAATAATTAAATTCTCAACCTATTGAATATGACAAGACAAGTAAGTAGTATTTGTTGAGGTATTAGATGAGTCTCTGACATTATTGCTTATTTGGAGATTAAAATGGAGAATGAGTCATGTCTTAGGACAAAAAAATCAGACCCAAGCCCTCAAAAAAAAAAAAAAAAAGGTTTAAAAATGAAGCAAAAGAAAGGTCAATGAATGAACTCTTTATTGCTCTCGTTACGGATGAGTGAAATGCACTGCCTGTTACATATATTGACAACATCAGATAAAGTAAAAGGCCAGACTTACAAGGGAAATTGAGTGCATTTACAAAGATACTTGTAACAGAAACCTCTGATTATAGTGAAATGCTTTAGCTTTTAAAGGACATTCCGCAAGCAGGGAAATCTGTAATTGCTTTGTAGAGTAGTTCAAACCGCTGAGGCAGCACTGTGAATTCAGTATAAAATTGAACAATACTTTATGGAATCAAACAGTACAGAATTGGTTGTTAACATAAACTGGCCTCAGAAATAACATAATACAAAAATTCTAAGGACTGTGATGCCCATAGTAAATGATAAGGGAAATAACTTTCAAATGTATTTATGTTCTCATATGAAAATCTGTTTAAACATCGGGAAATAGTGATAAATATATATTATTTCTAAATAGCATCAATCTAATTCATTGGCTCTTACATTCTAATGTGCATAAAAATCATCTAGGGAGCCTGACAAAATTTAGATTTCACTCCCAGAAATGTGGATTACAGGCCTGGGATAAAATCAAATTCCTGTATTTTTACCTAGCACACCATGTAAACTTTAGATCTCACTGTAAAAATCTCTGCTAATCATTCTAACAAGTGGCAAGGAAAGAGAAAACAAAATAAAAAATCAACAAAATAGTTATTTTTTTCCTCCTAAAATGCATAAATATGAATTGCTCTAAAGCTTATACTAGGGGGAAAAATGGACTCCTCAAAGAAATGACCTTGGGAGAAATTAATGAAGTTTGGTTCTTGAGTCTGATATCTATTCCCTACCTTGTCATTATAAGAATGTCCTAATGTTAAAATATCAAGAGATAATTCTAAAACTTAATTTCAATGGCCAATAATACAAATCACAAGATAATTTAATAGAAATAGCAATGGGAATGACATAGCATCTTACCTTATGTGCTATAACAGCAAGCATATGCTATTTTATTAAAAGATTTTTATTTAAAGATTTTATTTATTTATTCGAGAGAGAACACAAGCAGCAGGAGAGCCAGAGGGTGAGAGAGAGCGAAAAGTGTACTCCTCACTGAACAGGGAGCCTCAATTCCCAGGATCATGACCTAAGCCAAAAGCAGACACTTAACCAACTGAGCCACTCGGGTGCCCCAAGGATTTTTTAATTAGTTTTATTTTATTTGGAAAATGTCTAGGATTTAACTAAGAATAAATAATAAGGGATGTTGCTTTTACCTAGGTTGTCTTGAAAAAAAATACATTTGCATTTGACATTTTTGGTACTCATATGCTGTGTTGCCAAATCTCAGACAATTTTGCGAACAATTTCCCCCATGTCCATTTTGTGATTATAGTGATAGGGTCATAAATCACATATTTTTCTTCCTATGCTACACATAGAAATAAGGAATTAATATATTTTCTACCTTCACTTCTTTTTCATCTCAAATAATAATTCACTTGAAAATAATAGTGATAGTAGCCATAAGCATGACTAAGCACTTACTACAGGGACAATTACTTACTGCATCAATTTATTTAATCTTCATGACAGCCTTTGAAAATGGGTACACTCATTATGAGTATAATACAGATGAAGAAATTGAGTCTTAGATGGAATAAGTAATTTTCCTAAAGTTACATAGCTCATTAACCATGTAGGAAAAATTAGATATAACTTGAAGTGGAAAATACATTAGAATACATGACATGAAGGCCTGCCTTATCTTCCTACCTCAATCTGGTTCAAGCAAGAAATAATTTTCTTTAGAAGACCTTGCATTTTAAGGGAGGAGTTTTGATGGTATGGGTTAGAGAGGCTAGAAAGATTAATAAAACATTGTCTCTTCCTTTAATGTACTCAGCGTCTAGCATAAGAAAAAAAGATGTATAAACAAATCATTTTGAATTCTAAATATAGGTAAAATTAATATGATGTGTGGATTCTGTAACAAAAATACGTTGTGCCAACTTGGGAGGAACAGGACATATTCTGTGTATTATTGGCATTTAATTTGGTTCTTACATAATGGAAAAGTTGTTTTAGAAAATGGTAGGAATGTTTTGGGCTTAAGGAAAAACAAAGGCAACTAAAAATGCCAGGTACCTTCATCAATCACATAATGAGTGTCAAACACAGAGTTAAAAGTCAGGACGCCTGGGTGGCTCAGCGGTTGAATATCTGCCTTCAGCCCAGGGCATGATCCTGGAGTTCTGGGATTGAATCCCACATCAGGCTCCCTACATGGAGTCTGCTTTTCCCTTTGCCTCTCTCTGTGTGTCTTTCATGAATAAATTAAAAAAAAAAAAAAGTCATGTGTTACCTCATTTAATTCTGTGAGAATGGTCTTATTTTCCTAGGAGTTTGAAAGTCAGGAAGTTGAAATATGAAGAGATTAAATTATTTACCAAAGGTCACCACCAAAAGAGTGATAGCACTGGGAACTGAACCTAAGGAAGTCTGGTTTCAGTATTCAGGCTCTAAACAACAGCACAATTATTCCCACCTAAAAACTTGGTTGACACATTTGGGGACCAGCAGAAGAGTATAATTAGATTGTAGTGATTTTGAAGGACATAATGTGAAATGAGGCTGAAGAGTGAGATTAGGAACAGATTGTCGATGGCCTAGGATGTCTTACTGCAGAGTTTGAATTCACTCTATAAGCAATACTCAGTGACTGTTAAATACGAAGAGAAGATGTGTAATGATCGGACACAGGTATTAAGAAGATAACTGTAGAGGCATCATGGAATCAGAATGGGGTAATATTTTATGCAGGCTGAGAATTGCGAAAAGTATTAAAACAGTTTACATGTGAGTTGAAAGAAGGGAATCACAGCAGTAGGGATAAATTTCAAGAAGCAATAATGGATCAATGGCATTATAATGACAGAATTGACAGTATTTCCAAGACTATTTAATGTGTAGAAAATGGTCCAAGGATGGTTAATTACATTAACAAAAGCTTGTAAGAGTTTACTACGTGGCAGGACTTGTCTTACAAACATTCAGCAAATTAATCCTCATAAAACCTCAAGAGGAATGTACCATTATTATCCATTATACAAGTGAAAAAACTGAGGCAAAGACTAGTCAAAAATTCTGCCCTAAATCCTCCAGCTAGAGCAAGATTTGAACCCAATTAATATGTTTCATTCGAAGGGTTTATTAGAAACATTTTATTAGAAAGACTGTAATGAATTCAACTGATATTTGCAAAACAGGACAAGGAATATGTTGTTTTGCTTTGGAGACTACAATTCAAAATGTAATATCCTGCAACATAATTATGAGAGGCACCTTGCCAGGGGGAAACTGGCAGGCTGCCCAAAGAGATCCTCGCCAGATGGCTTTAATCTGTGTGATTTTTGCCAAGTCTAGTTTTAACCCTCAATCTTTAAGGCACAAAGCGTGATATTATCTGTCTCTTCTAAGTAATCAAATTTAAGAAATCTAATTCATAATAACAAAGCTTATAAGGGAAGAATGAATAAAATCACAGTATCAATTCAATTTTTACAAGGAGAAAAATAATTAATAGAATCAGACCAGCTTTACTGTCACGTTCATTCTAAACAGGCTTTATGGGAAGCGAAATTATAATTGGAATTATTCTTGGTGAGAATGGAAATGGTAAAAATTGATTTTGTTATATCACACATGAGCAATATTAGACTTTGGTAACCTAACATCTCACTGTACATAATTGGGATTTGCCTATCAGGAAAATAAGATATCTAAAGTAGCCAAGAGAAACCATCTCCCAGTGGGAGTCTTTGAATAAATGGTAGGTCAGTATGTGTATAGATGACTCTCCTATTTTTTATTTGCTGAGCAACACCTTCCACAATGACTCATACATGCATATAATTGTATAATTGCATACTTAAATATTATTCTATATTATTACCTGTAAGTTCAACAATACATACTAACACGGTCATTCACATTACAAAGTGGTCTTCCTTGACCTCTCTTCTGTTCCATTATATATTAATTTAGAGTGTTGAGTCAAGTTCTCAGTCTTTTTCCTTCATTCACAAAAGCTTAGTGAGTGAAGGCACATTTTATCCTAGAAAGTACCTCTTAGGATTAGATCCCTTTCGGAGATGTTGATACTGAATTACTAATGAGTTATCCATCTGGAAGAGTGAAGCAGGATTTTGGAATTTAAAAATGGAGTCCAAGGGAATCCCTGAGTGGCTTAGCGGTTTAGTGCCCGCCTTCTGCCCAGGGTGTGATCCTGGAGACCCGGGATTGAGTCACATATCAAGCTCCCTGCATGGAGCCTGCTTCTTCCTCTGTCTGTGTCTCTGCCTCACTCTCTCTCAATCTGTGTCTCTCATGAATAAATAAATAAAATCTTTAAAAAATAAAAAAAATAAAAATGGACTCCAAGACAAAAGACAGTATTATCAGTTATAGTAAAAATAATACAATAACATTATGATAACAGCTTTCACAACTTCCACATCAAATACACTTTACATAAAGCATTTAACATTTATAATAATTATATATCAGGTGAGGAAACAGGCTTTGTTTTCATTTTTTTTACACATTAGGAAACTGAAGTTGCTGAAGTATAAACAATTGAGATGGAATTCAAACCTAAGTCTCCCAGTTTTAACATGTGCAAGCCATTCAATAAATACACCAAGACATAGAAAATAAACTCTCCTGTGTTTGAGTCACCACCTGGCCCAACTGATTAATTCTTCCATAGTATCATGGGGGCATGAGGGAATATGAACAACTACTCTTATTACCTCACTCCTCACATTTGTTCTTCAGTTTTTGCAGCATACATTTACCCTTTCTTATAAGTTGAGTTAGAGGAAAAGCTGAACATCCTCACTCCTCAAATGAACTCACATTTCAAAAGTCATGGATGAACTATTTCTCCTCTTTGCCTAAAGGTGTCTCATTTTGGCATTTTCAAAAATTGAAAGGAATAGCTCTGAGTGGCTCAGCTGGTTAGTGTCCACTCTTGGTTTCCACTCAGGTCATGATCTTAGGGTTGTGAGATCAAGTTCTGTGTTGGAGTCCATCCATACTCTGGGCAAGAGTCAGCTGGAGATTCTCCCTCTCTCTTTCTCCATCCTGCTTGTTCTCTCTCTCTCTCTCTCTCAAATAAATATCTTTAAAACAATTGAAAAAAAAAAAAAAGCCTTCTGAGGCAAGTTTTTCCTTATTGACAGAAAAGGTCTGTTAAAGTGTTTTCATAACCTCTTTGGGGATATACAACCAAATGAGATACTGGTCATGGTCCTTTTCATGAAGATTGTGCTCTATAGAGAGGACATGACACTGTCTCAGAATCAGGAGACTCATATGTTATCTATATTGTTAAATAAAAGAAAAATACATTTGTATGATGGAATTAAAACTTTATATATGGCAAGGCCCAGGACTCTGGCTAGTTCCTGGTAGGGCATGGTAGCATCTAATGCATCCTAATTTCAAAGGTTTATTTAACAGTGCTATTTTACTGTAGCAAATGTATTGTATGCCTTGTAATGGAAATCAGTTACCCAATTATGTGTGGTCTAAGATTAAACTGTTCATTCCACTAAACACATGGACAGGCAGATTATTTAGGCTGTTAGAAGGAAAGATGAAGCCAAGGCAAGATAATCATAGATAAATGTTTCTCTTTCAACAAATGTCAGTTTTATAATTTTACATCATCAGCCTACTTCTCCCCCATATGAATCATAATTTAGTTAGTGTTAAGAAAAGAATGAATAGCCAACACTTACATTTTATAAAAGTATAATATACACACTCAGTGCCAAAGTTCTTGAAACAGGAGATTCTTAAAAAGATGAGAAACAGTTAATAATTGGTTGTGGAAGGTTGGAATGGTTTGATTTACTGAAAACACTTTCATAGGAAATACTACCATTTTATTTTGTATATTATAATCAATTATTTACATGATAAGTGATAAAATCAATTCACACTCAAGATCTAGTCTCGAGATAATATCAGATGATTCTTCTAAATGGCTTTATTGACACACAATTCAGTATGTGATCAGTTGTATCATGTCGCCTATATAGAAGAGGTGAAAAATGGTAACTCAATTTCCTATGTATACTTGAAAATTTATATTCTGAGTTGTACATGTCAGTGAATGGCTTGAGAAATACTTGCATTCAAAAAGCATTTGCCATTATCTTGTTAATAGGCCCTTTGCTTTAAATCTACAAGGAATGCAAATAACTGATAATTCTGCACTCATTAAGGAAATCTCCAGTGACTTACTTCAGTTAAATGTTCCAACAGGCATGTTTAGTATTTCCTTTGGAATTGGTAAAGTTCCAAAAGTCTGTAAATTAAAGTTCTGCAGAGTGCTATCAAATATGCATAATGGAGCCCTAGATGTAAATTAAGAAGATTTATATGGCTGCATTCTGCTTACGTTATTCAATAGCAATGCCTCACAGGTTTTTATGAAGCAAATAAAGTGTTCTTTTTCTTGAATTCCATTTTAAATGGTCACTATGGATTCATTCTTACATTATTTGGTTCACCCATTATAGAATGAATTGTCGTTTTAAATCTATAATTCATCCTAAAGGTTTATCACACAACACAGTCAAATTACATGGTATTCCATGCATACCACTGCAAAGAAGTTGTCTAAAGATATATGAACAACTCAAGCAAATTCAAAGATAAATGCACACCATTCATATTAACGGCCTTTCAAAACATTACCCAGGAATTATGATACAGCACTCCAGCAATTTCCTCATCTTCCTAGATTTAGAGATGCTGGTCTTACCATATTAACTCTGAAATTTGAAGAATGTTATTATAAGTTTGGTGGAAATGTTAAGATCTGTTAAGAGGAATATGTGAGTTTTATGTACATACAGCAAATTTACTACCATATAGAATTCTGCTAATGCAGTAGGCATATATCCTCATATTGAAAGTGTAAGCCTAGCATCTTGAAGGCATCCATTGTTTTATAAAATAGCTATAACAAGAAAATAGTATCTAAGCCTTCAGAATATACTCTGCAGTTAGATTAAAAGCACTTAAAAAGAGGAACACAGGGACAGATAGAAGAACTCGGGATTCCATTTAAAAATCTTCTAAAGGCTCAGGACTAAAAAGTTCAGGGAAAGGATGCCAAGCAGAATTAAGAACTAACTAACGTTAAAGATGAAAAAAAAAAATAGTAGACTAGCAAGTTTACAGCTACACATATCTTTACATGTTTATGACGGTTGGGACCCATTGGGAAATAAATACCATATTTAACCTAAGAAGTTTGGATAATTTTCCAACCAAAAATGAACTATTACTGGCACAAATTAGAATCAATTTTCTTAGTATCTGTTTATTTTCACTATATATCAGGGCTTTGACACAAAAAACATTGTCTCTTCAATTGTAAATACTTTATTGATCTGCTCCTATTTTGAAGGAAGGTTTTCATCAGAGTGACAAAAAGGATTGGTTGGAGAAACTTAACTCCAATCTATTATTGTAACTTCCTTTTTAGTCTACTCCATCTGAATGAGAATTTTTCAGTAAGATCATTATTCATTTCATGATATGATGTTTATAATTTAAAAAAAGAATAAGTATTTTTTTGTATGCAATAGCATTTATTTTAAATTAAAATTTACATGATTAATGAAATAGGAGTAATAGAGTGTAGACTTTTCGTTGTATACCTCCCTTGTTCTAGCAGCAGATTCCAATGCTTATATTTAGACACCTTTTCCAGATGCAGGGTCATAAGGCTTTGCATCCTTATAACCACAGCTATTTGTTACAAGGGTTAGACTAAGTCAATCCAAAGATTTTGAGGTTCTTCTGGTAAAAGAACCAGAAAAAAAAATACTCATTTTCTTATAATTCTTCAACTTGTAAGGAGAAACAGGAAGTCCTGTACCTACTGGGAGAAAAAGAGATAAAAAGAGAGATAAGGATAGAGAAGTAGAGAGAGGTAGAGAGAGAAAGAGAGAGAAAGAAAATGAAAGAGAAAGAAAGAGGCAAAAAGGTGAAAAAAATCAAGATCATTTCTTGCAATGGTTAATTTTGTGCATGAAATTGCCTGGGCATGATGCTCAGATATTTTTGGTTAAACGCTATTCTGAATGTTTCTGTGAAAATGAATATTAATGAATAAATAAAAATTTTTAAAAAACAATGAAATCTTGCCATTTGCAGCAATGTAGATGGAGCTAGTGTGTATCATGCTAAGTAAAATAAGTCGGTGAGATATAAATACCATATGTTTTCAATCATATGTGGAATTTAAGAAACAAAACAGGTGAACATAGGGGAAGGTGAAAAAAGAAAGAGACAAAACATAAGGGATTCTTAATTATAGAGAACAAACTGAAGGTTGATTAAGGGGAGAGAGGTGAGGCATAGGCCAAATTGATGATCAGTATTCAGGAAGGCACTTGTGATTAGCACTGTGTGTAAATGTAAATGGTGAATCACTAAATTTTATTCCTGAAACCAATATTATGCTATATGTTAACTAACTAGATTTAAATAAAACTTGAAACAAAAGTAAATAAATACACAGATCAGATTTGAGCATTCATAATGTGAGTGGGCCTCATCCAATCATTTGAAATCTGTAACAAAACAAAAACTCAGCAAGAAGGAATATGCCAGAAGGCTTCCTTTGGACTTGAGTAACGATACCACCCTGGGTCTTCAAACATCCTGTTGGTTCTGTTTCTCTTGAGAACCTGATTAGTACATCGTTATGCATTATTTTTTGGCATATCACATCTAGAGCCATATCTATTTCTGATTTCAGTTACTAAAGGCCAATTCATCTCCTTTTTGTTAAAATAATTTGGTTTGATTTTTTTTCTCATTTATAGTAGAAGGAATTCTGATGCAGTCTCTGTATCTTTAAAAAAGCAGGAGGAGAAGAAAAGGAGTAAGTTCTTAACTGATAAATGCTAAGGAATGTCTGTAAAATGTCAAAGTAAAATAATTTTACTCTCTGAGTCTTAGTTTCTTCAAGCACAAAATGAATGTCATTATAGAAAGTTCTCTTGAGATGTAAAAAGATATGTGCAGTAGTGTTTTTTAAACTATAAAATGTCATATAATACAAGGTATTATGTAACCAATTTCAAGGAATTTTGCTTACTTTTCATTAAAAAGGATTTCAAATTATTATTTATTTTATGATTTTTGTAATTACCATAGTTTAAATATTAATTTAATGGGAAAATATTCAGGAATATTGTAAAGGATGTTTAAAATAAAGTAAATGGTTTGGTGGATAAGACTTGTAAATTATTGTAGTATGTGATTAAGAAAGTTAAGTCAAGCAGCCTGTAGGCTTTATTTTTATTTTTTTAATTTTTTTTATTTATTTATGATAGTCACAGAGAGAGAGAGAGAGAGAGAGAGAGAGGCAGAGGGAGAAGCAGGCTCCATGCACCGGGAGCCCGACGTGGGATTCGATCCCGGGTCTCCAGGATCGCGCCCTGGGCCAAAGGCAGGCGCCAAACCGCTGCGCCACCCAGGGATCCCGGCTTTATTTTTATATTAATATAACTGTCTTTTTCCTGATGCATTCCAGTATTGAGTACCAGCCTCCAGAGATTTTCTACAGATAAATTAGGCCGGCATGGATATATAAAGCTTATCAGTATACTTTATGAGGTAGCTTTTATGCAGTCTTCCAATTATAAAAATCTGCTTAAGAGTTTTAAACCCAATATGTTCCAAATTTATATGACCGAGAATATTTTTATTCACATGATATATATTTATCATTATCTTGTATTAAAGAAAACACAATTGGAAACCAATATCTAGTAATAGGTCTATGTGCATATTATACAATTCAATTTAGTGGCAAATCTGGAACCAGGTAATTCTCTACTATTACAAATTTCTGTAGCATTTTACAGATTAGGTTCTGCTCTTATGTAGTAAGAGGAAGGACCCAACATACACTCAAGGAATGAAGGAAAAAGTTGAAGAGATAAAAACAGTCATTATCAATTCCGGGATTGTTATTTGTGAGTGTGTATTTGTGTGCAATGGATAGAGACATAATAAGAAGAAAAAATAATTAGGTGAGAAAGTTTAAGCCCTCCTCTCCAGAAACCTGAGATCAGCTTGAGAATTGTCAGTATGACTCTGGTTTCTGGGGAAAATTTAGATCTAAGCTTTCAGTTCAGAGCTTAAAAAATCAGAAAATTGATTAAAAAGTATCATCTCTTCCCAGCCTATTTAAGACAACATGAATAAAAACATAGGAAACTCTATAGAAAAAAAAAATCAATTCAGTTTACATTAAATTTAGAAAACTCTTATCCAGTGCCTGGGTGGGTCAGTTGGTTAAGTGTCTGCCTTTGGCTCAGATCATGGTCCCAGGATCCTGTTTAGCAGGTAGTCTACTCCTCCCTCTCCCTCTACTAATCTCCATGCTTGTGCTCTGCTTTCTCTTGCTCACTCTCAAATAAATAAATAAATAAATAAATAAATAAATAAATAAATAAATAATAAATAAATAAATAAGAAACACTTCTCAAATTATTTATTACCATTCAGTTTTATTATCAATTTTTTTCAAATTTTAAATATTTAATATCAAAAACATTTTCAATAACATGGTTTGAGTATATTGTGTGTGTGTGTGTGTGTGTGTGTGTGTGCACTTGTATGGGATTTACATAAATTTTTTGTTGAACTATATTTTTAGATTTTATTTTATTTCTTTCTTGCTATCTAAGAAAGTAAAGTGAATTTAATTCTCTCTTTTGATAATGAAAACCCGAAATTAGTCAACATTGTTATTGTATTGCTTCATTATTTATATTCCATAAGATGATTTCATACATATAGCCAGTAGCATAAGTGTTATAAACACACACACATACTCACAGTGTGTACCAGGAATCTAAACACTCAGTTTTAGAGGTCATCATGTTGACAACCATATTATTATTTTTTCAGATAAGCAAAAAGTTTATTGGAGTAAACTTTACAAAAATAAAATAGAAAGGAAGCAGAATTAGACAGAGACCATTTTAGATGGTGATACAGGTCTGACAAAGTCTTGGTGGACAATGATTTTATTTATATGTTGGTAGCCTAGTCTCAGTCATTATTGCCAACACAGGTAAGGTGAAAAGAGTTTACCAAAAGAAATGTTACCCTTTTTATAATTTAGAATTTATAGCGATCATTGTAAAATATCTTCAACATGAATGAGAATTGGTATTTTCAATACACACACAAAAAAGATATATTGTTAGCAAGGAAAGGATTTCTTGAGTGCTTCTCAAGACTTGTAAAATAGCAACAGGCACATTCTTAAGAAGTGGTACTGAGTGAAGAGTGAGGGGAGGGATTTCAGAGTGAAATATGTAATGTGACTATTTAAAACATTCAAAATACATTTCAAATCGAAAATGACAATCGATAACAAAAAATATATTTTTGAGACTTGAATATGATTATAGATATGTATGTCCTTTGTGAATTAAATTGCCATGAAATTAAAATGCTGTTTCATTTGAATATTATGTTTAGGGTTAATGATTTGGCCATGATAATTGCTTCATAGATTGTAATGTCTGAGATGTGTGTGTACGTATATTTTAACTCTATGCATTCATAGTACTTGTCAGCACTTAGCCATGAACTAACTGATACTCCAGCTTCAGTCCTTACTGAGCCTCTTACCCTGTGTGTGACCTTGCATGGAATTATTAAATTGCCTGACTCTTAGCTGCCTAATATGTAAAGAGGAGATTAAAAACTAACTAAATTGTGGTTGAGTAATTTGTAGATGACATACCTAAGAAAATTGACTAATACTTATTTCTTACCCGGTAGTTACATAACAACTATTTTTTTCAATGAATGTTGGGACACATGTATTCACCTAGATACTGTTGGCACATAAAGGCAAGTACTTTTTAAAGCACATAGTGGAATAGATTAGAAAATATGTATTTTTTCTGGATATCAATATTGGTTCTAATACTAATCAGTGCTATTACTTTTTTTTTTTTTTTTTACTTTATTGTTTGTATCTCTTGCTTCATTTCCTCTGTACCAGCCCAAATTTGCTTTCTTAATGCACTAGGAACACATGAGCACATGGTAATTCTGTTTCTGGTTTGGTGGGCCATATAGGCTTTGCAGCAATTCTGTCACTAGAAGCAGTAGGTAATATATAACAATAGATGCAACAGTGTTCTAATAAAAATTGATTCACAAAATAGGCTGGGGGGTGAGGCATGGTGGTGGCATGCATTAGTAGGCCTTAGTTTGTCAAACTCCTGGCTTAGATTGCTCTCCTTTCAGTTTCTGCATGACTTGTTCCTTCACCTCCTTTAAGTATTTCTTCAAATTCAACCTTCTTAAGTCTAACCAGAACACTATATTTACAAATGACTCTATTTGTCATAACACTAACATTTATCCTTCCCTAATTAAATTTCCTTCATAGCAATTATCTCCTTCTAATAGACTATATGCTTTATTGATTTTGTTTTAAATTATCTGTATTCCACCTATTAGAAGACTCCATTAAGCATAGGATTTTTTTCTATTTCTATTCAATGTTGTACCTCTAATGCTAAGTATAGTACCTCACTCATAGTATGTACTCAATAAATATACATCCCACAGTTCAGAATTTGCTGTGAAACCAATGAAAACAATATAGAGAATATATTGAGGGAGGGAGGGAGAGAGAGAAAGAGAAGGGCAAATGGAGGGCAGTGATTTGTGTCTGTGACTTCTGGGTTGCTATAATTAGAATTGGGTTGTGTTTTGGTTCGTGATTTGCTGCCAGAGTCAGTGATACATATTACTATACTCTAAGTCGAATTTTCTTATCTATTGAAGATGACCCCCAGTGAAAACCTCCAACTCATTCAGTAACAAATGTGTTAAACAACCTTTCTTCCCTGATGATAGGCCAGATCTTTCTTCAAGATTTTGCTTGACAGAAAAATCCATGCACTAAGAAAGTCGTGCCATTTCAAAGAATATCATAACATGTCAAGGTCTGGGAAATAAAAGGTAAAAAGAGCCCTTTTTGGAAAACATCTCTGATGTCAGGACAAAGGTCACAGTGACATGCTCTTTTGCTCTTTTCGTCTGGTCATGATCTCCCTTTACAGACCCTACAGTTTGATATGAGTTGATACAGTGTGAAAAAAATTCTAGATTAGAGAGATGTGATGTAGAATTTGAAGTCTTTTTCCTCTTGTTTAGGAGGTCAGTTTTGATGTGGATTGCCATTATCAACCAAACATAGTTTCAAAAGATTCCTATGACTGATAACCACCATGAGATCCTCAACTCTGCTGGAATCTCACATGCAGGAAGGGGTTGTGGTCCTAGCACACAACAAATAGGATTCATTTGTAAGCAGTTGGGGTGATCCGTCATTTTCGTTTTTTAATAAGCTACCTGACAGATATGGTTCTTAGAGTAATGAAAATAAATTCATATTATGACTAGTATATGCTCAAAGTGGAAAATCTCTTGTAGATATTAAACTACTGCTTTGCTTTATGAAGAAATAACATCATTGTGATATGTAATTAAAAAACCCATTATTATTGGAGCCGAAATTCATACATAATGTGCTATTTGTTAGTCTAAATATAGTGTTATGTTTTAAAATAAAGCATTGGATTCAAAACAGAGTGGACATTAATTCTAGCAGCAAAGATAAAAATAATGAAAGTGAGAAGAATTGTGTATTTGGAACATTTGTTATTTAGTTTTTATTATTTACAGAGAAAGGATAAAAGCAAATAAATTGTGTTACTTTTCCTAAAAGATTTTGTCTTACTCTTACTCCTTACAGTAATCGGACATTATGACTCTGAGTTTTTATTTTACTTTAAGTGTTTAACTCAAAAATAAATATTGGTCATCCTCATTTTTTCACATAATTCTATCTTAAAGGATAAAACAATACTTGAAATGTTTCTGCCACTGACATAACTCAGAACACACTCACATTCCAGATATCCAAATATTAATGAGAGCTATAGTATAGCAGAGAGTGGAAATTGTGGCTCAGAGGGGAGATAATAAACATGGTTTTAAATTGAAACCTATAGGAAGATATACTGGCAAAATACAAATCGACTCAACTGAACTGAATGTCAGCTTTCATACAGAAATAGCCCAAGCATTTAGATGGTAGGTGGAACTTTCTTTATTCATTCATATGTTTAATATACAAATAAATGAGTCTCATGTTCTAATATATCCTCACTAGAACAATAATCTATCACACATCATCCATGTGGTTTATTTTAGCACTTAGAAAAAAATAATGGGAAGGCATTTAAAATTCCTTTTATACCTTATCTTGTTTTTGGCTGCTGACCACAGATACTGATTTAATTTCATTAAAAATTATATGCCATTACCCTTTTAGTAGCTTGCAGTGCCCCCTGCCCACACAAACACGTAGAACTCTGAACTAGTAAGGAAAAATGCAAATGTGTCAACTCTTCAACTATAAATTCTTCTAGGCAGAGATCTTTCTTTATAAGTTCTATACAATCAAATTCATATAACACTAAGTAAACAATATATTTCTTTTTTAGCATTGCATGATATCACCATGAGCATGTTCTTGCATATGACTTAGAGTTCCACTATTCTTGGTTCATGGGAAGGAAAAACTGTTATCTATTTCTTGCTAAAAAGTGATAATAATATAATGTGTTTATAAGGACAGAACTAACAGAACTAAATTGAAATTGAAATTTTAATTGGACAGGGATTTTCACATTGTCACATCAAGACTCCATTCAGTTTACGCTACCGACGGATTTGTGTTTTTTTCTCATTTATTTTGAGGACGTGCTTTTTCTTAAGGATAATTTTCAACTTCATGTTAATAATAATGTAATATTTTAATGTCATTGACACTGATAACTATTGTAATTAGCTAGATTTGTTTTTGGCTCTGCAGTTATAGTGCACATATACTCAATAACCAGCAAATTTCACTTATTGGACTTAAATTTTTGTCATGATTATGTATTTGGAGGAAGAAAGAATTGTTTAAGTGGCCACGCAGAGAGTATTTAAATGAAAAACATATACACTTGCTATGACTCATTGACCTCTTTCCAATAGAGTCAACTTAATTTTAAACATTTCTTTTGGTGTGTTGTGGAAAATTTGAAATGCAAAGAGCTATTACAAAACATGTCTGAATACTTAATATACAGTTTACCTGTCATGGAAAAAGAACACTATTCCAACAATAACAAAATGATATCTAAGTGCATTATATTTGTAAGCACTTTCATTAATATAAAGACAAGCTGTTGGAATATATCTAATGGCTCTCTCTTAAATGCTAAATTCCTGACAAGTGTTTTGCAAATTTTAGCTGTAGAAGAAATGAAATCCTGCCTAATAGATCTATAGAATTAAGAAAGAGAAAGGAAAATAATGATATAAAAAGTATATAACAAAAGATTCACTTGCCTTATTTGTGTCCTTTTTCTCAAAGGCTTTAACTTAATGGGTATAATGATAAAAATTGGACTATTTGCCCTGGCTTGACATGGATAGAAAAGATGGTAAGTGTTTCCTTTCTTAAGAGATTAAATAAAAAAAAAGAAAAAAGAGAAAGAAAGAAAGAAAGAAAGAAAGAAAGAAAGAAGAAAGAAAAGAAAGAAAGAAAGAAAGAAAGAAAGAAAGAAAGAAAGAAAGAAAGAAAGAAAGAAAGAAAGAGAAACCACCAACTGTGGTACAAGATATTTCTAACATATATAATTCTCGGGGGATCCCTGGGTGGCTCAGCGGTTTAGCGCCTGCCTTCAGCTCAGGGCGTGATCCTGGAGTCCCGGGATCGAGTCCCACATCAGGCTCCCTGCATGGAGTCTGCTTCTCCCTCTGCCTATGTCTCTGCCTCTCTCTCTCTCTGTATCTCTCATGAATAAATAAATAAAATCTTAAAAAAAAAAAACATATATAACTCTCAAAAGGCTTCTTTCTAGGATATATAAACTCTCCTATAAATCAATAAAAGATAGAAGAGTGAATATAAAAATGGGCAAAAATCATGCAGTAATTTTATAAATGAGGCTTCCTAGATGAAGAATAAACATAGGTAAAGTATCACACATCACTGATTATTTTCTATATATGCACATTTTCGATATGTGCAAAAAATATCTCCTTAATTATAATTTTAGTCCTGTTCCTTTCTCATTTATTGCCTATTACCTCCACACTTATACAAGTTGAGATGCTTCAACTATGCTAATTTCATCAAGACCAGATGTTTCTTTCAGTTAGGTTATGTCATCCAAAGTATAAAATTTTCCAAGGAACACAATGCATGGATTGTTTAAGGCAACGAGTTTCTAGATTGTCCATTCCAAGCAAATGCCACCTAAAATGCACATGCTTGAGAATACAAATGTAGTTGAGGAGTAGTAAAATCTTTTTCCTCCCCTTGCTTTTCACTACCATCCTATCCCACTATGTGGAAGAAAAATCTATATCTCTTAATTAAGTAAATTTTACTGTGATATGTTTGTTGCCCTGTTGTCTTAATGCCCCAAACTAAGGAACAATTTAAAAGTACAATATGAGGGATGCATGGGTGGCTCAACAGTTTTGGGCCTGCCTTGGGCCCAGAGTGTAATCCTGAAGACCCAGGGTCGAGTCCCACATCAGACTCCCTGCATGGAGCCTGCTTCTCCCTCTGCCTGTGTCTCTGCCTTTCTCTCTGTGTTTCTCATGAATAAATAAATAAAATATTTTAAAAAATTAAAAAAAATATACAAGTACAATATGAATGTGAACAAAGACTCTAATAAAATAAGACGTAAAATCTGAAGGGCTTTACATTTTTTTCATTTCTAAAATCTAAGCTTCATATTAAAATCAAGAAATATTATATGGTCTCATTCATTTGGGGAATATAAAAAATAGTGAAAGGGAATAAAGGGGAAAGGAAAGAAAATGAGTGGGAAATATCAGAGGGGGTGACAAAACATGAGAGACATCTAACTCTGGGAAATGAACAAGGGGTAGTGGTAGGGGAGGTGGGTTGGGGGTTGGGGTGACTGGGTGATGGGCACTAAGGAGGGCACTTGGCAGGATAAGCACTGGGTGTTATGCTATATGTTGGCAAATTGAAACAAAAAAAAAGAAATTAAAAAAAATAAAAAAAATCAAGAATATTGGCCCATAAATAATTATTATTTTGGTGTTATATTCATAACCATGTATTCCTAGAATTTGAATTCAAAAGTAAAATGTGGGGATGCCTGGGTGGCTCAGTGGTTGAGTGTCTGCCTTTGGCTCAGGGTGTGATCCTGGGGTCCTGGGATCGAGTCTCACATTGGGGTCCCTGCATGGAGCCTGCTTCTCCTTCTGCCTATGTCCCTGTCTCTCTCTCTCTGTCTCTCATAAATAAATAAATAAAATCTTAAAAAAGTAAAATGTGTGTCATAAAGATGAATATTGATATATTTGTTTAAATTAATGATGAAATCAAATATTTTTAATGGAAAGTAAGCTAGATTTTTCTGCTTGTTTGATTCATTTGCAAGTAGATTTTATGCAGAAATATCAATGAATTGAAGGAGCTAAATGCAACCACAATATTTTAAAGAAATTATATTGAAGGTATACAATAAGATAAAAACATTTTGCCCGAAAATCTGTATTGACAATAAATTATTTAAAATAATATTTAAATTTTCACAGCATTTTTAGTTTATGCAAGATGTCTTTAATTTAAAGGATCACTGTTCTAAAAAATAAAAAATGTAAAAGATAACTGGTCTAATAGTCAGTCATAAAATAAAGCTTTACTATAAAGCTTTACTATATCTCTTCTTACACATACTGTCAAAACATGAGAAAATAAATGATTTTGCACCAATGCTTTCATAATGAAGTATTTTAAAACTTAGAGAATGCAAAATTTGGAGTTTTAATACAATTTTAAGCTAGATCATTAAAATATTTTATATTTGACATGATTTTAGGCAAGTAACAAAAAATGTAAAAGAATAAAATGATGTACATAAGACACTTTAATTCCAATCTACTTAATTAGGTAAACAAGATTTCTTAGTGTTTGTATCCAGAAATTAATGATTTGACAGATGACTAACCTTTCATCATTCTGATTATATTATTCATTCACATACATGAGATAGAGAAGAATAAATGCAATACTTTCATTTCTCTGATTATTTAATGCATTCAAAGAATATTTTCTTGAAAGTTAAATATCAAAATTTACTCACTGTAATCAATTGTGTATTACTAAATGTACACTAGAAAAGTTATTTTCAAATGTAGAAATTATAATACATTTTTTCTAATGTACATTTTCGTAGATGATAATGGAGACAAAATGTGATGGCATGTAGATTCTGTTGCATGCTTTTAAACATAAGATATATATATTAATTTCAAAATATCAATATGTGGCTTTTGATTCTATTTTTTATTTTTTTATTTTTATTTTTATTTTTTGATTCTATTTTTTAAAGAATTTATTTATTATTCATGAAAGACACATGAGAGAGGCAGAGACACAGGCAGAGGGAGAAGCAGACTCCATGCAGGGAGGCTGATCATGCCAGTCAATCCCAGGACTCCAGGATCATGCCATGAATCGACAGCAGACACTCAACCACTGAGCCATCCAGGCGTCCCTTGGATTTTGATTCTAGTATGGCTGAGTAAATACCTACTGGATCCAACCCTTCCGCATATAACAAAGATAAATTCTTGAGAAATTCCAAAATTGAACAACCTTATGACCTTTAGAGTGACAAAAGTAGGCAGATTCTGGAGGTGAACTAAAACTTGGAAGAAAGAGATAAACGATAGAGAAAATTCATAAAGCCAAAAGTGGACTCTAAAAGGATTAATGATAAAAAATACAAAAAACAATAAACAACATCAACAAATCACAACAAAAACAAAACCTCTAGATACAAGGACCAGGAAAAAAAAAAAGAATATGGAAATTACCAATATCAAGAATTCAAGAGATGTGCATTTAAGATTGTATTTCAAGTGTCTGATAGACCTAGGATAATAAGGTTCTAGTATGAACCACTTTATGCCAATATATTTAGCAAATTAGATGACATACCCATTAAAAAATACACTTTAGTAAAACTGACATAGGATGAAATAGAAAATATAACATAATATCTACTATTAAAATATTAAAATGTTATTTTTAAATTTGCCATCAAATAAAACACCAGGCACAGAATGATTTCACTGGTGAATTCTGCTTAATTTTTAAGAAATAAATAACAAAATAACAAAACTCTTACATAATCTGCATTAGAAAATAAAGAAAGAACACTCCAACTTTTGTCTGAATCCAGTGACTGTTAATACCAAATCTTGAAAAGGACATTCTATTGAGGAAAAAAAAAAAAGTAACCAAGAAGGACAATAGATGATATGTACAATAATTTAATTTCTGACAAATATGCCACAACAATCCGATGAGGAAAGGATTGTATTTTTCAATAAATGGTGCTGGATTAAGTGGATAATCATATGAGGAAAAATAGACTTGTATCACAACATATACAAAAAGTAATTTTAATGCATCATAAACCTAAACATAAATGTTTAAACTGTAGAGGTTTTCTTGTTTGTTTTTAATTTAAATTAAATTTAAATTCAGCATATAATGCACAATTAGTTTCAGGGGTAAAATTTAGAGATTCATCAGTTGCATATAATACCCATTGCTCATTACATCAAGTGCCTTCCCTAATGCCCACCCCAGAAATATATATATATATAGTATATATATATATATATATATACTATATATATATATATAGTAAGCAAACACTTTGAGCAGGTATATCACAAAGGAGGAGAGACAAAAGTTCACTAGGCATATTAAAAAATCCTGACCATCATTAGTCATAAGAAAAATGAAAAATTCAATGAGATACTGCTACAAACACATTATCTAAAATTTAAAACTGTGGCAACTCCAAATAAAGTTGGCAGAGTTGTGGAGCAACTGAAATTGCTTGTGGGATGTAAAATGGGAGTTTCTTTTTAAATTAAGCATATACGTATCACATGACTCCATACTTCCACTTTTGGGTATTTACCTGAGGGAAATGAAATTAATGTTCACTAAGTGATTTGTAAAAAAATGTTCATAGAATTTTTATGCATAAAACACAAATTCAGGACAACCAAACTATCCATCAAATGAATGGCTAACCAAAGTGTGGCATAGTGATATAATGGAATACAAATAGCAAAAAAAAAGGAAGGAGTTATGATATACACAACAATCGAGATGAATCTCAGAAATATTATTCTATGTACAAGAAGCCTTCCAGAAAATAATTCAACTGTAAAAGAAGAATATAATTGTGTTTATATGATATTTGAGGACAGGCAAATTTAATAGAGGAAAATAATATTAATAATAGTTGCCTCTAGGAAATGAGAGCAGATTGACCAGGAAGGTGAATCAAGCACCTTTCTGCACTGACAATATGTCATTTATCTTGATAAGTGTTTGGATATCAAAGGTGTTAAGAATATTCATTCGTCAAAATATTAATTCATCTTTATAGCAGAATATACATTTAAGATTTATTCATTTCATTGTATATAAATTTTACATTAAGATTATGAACAAATATTAATATCCAGTTAATACTAGCATGCTTAAATTATTTAGGGGAAATTATACCATTTTCTGCCAATTTCCTAGAAACGCATAAAACATCCTATGTATTAATGAATGGATCAAGGAATGGATAGACATAATGCAAGCATAGTAAAATATTAATAGTAGAATCTAGTTGGAAGGCATATAAGTGTTTAGAATAAAATTTTTCCAACTTTAATGTTCGTTTGAAACATGTCAAAATTATGAAAAAAATGTCATTATTTACAATATGCCAGAAAATACACTCTTTACAACTATTTACTTATGAAGAAAAATATTAGATGTCACCTTAAAACTATATTTTCTATAAACATATGGAACATGTAGGCAAAAGTCTTTAAAACCTAATGAAATTGGCTATAACATAATGATGCTAATTACAGGTGTTTTTTTTATATTAATAACTCACATTTTTCTTAATGAACTGAATTGTTGTAGATTTTCCCATCATACTGTTTATACAAGCTCTATTATTTAAGCACTAAGCACTTTTTCCCTTGTTAAAAAAAAATCAATGTGTAACAACTACTTATTTTACTGTATAAAAATAAATCTAAATTAGTATAGAAAATTTAACATTTTTCTCTTTTATTCTCTTTTATTTTCAATTTTTCTAATTAGCTAATGTAAAAGACTTCTTAAATATGCAGTGTATAGCTTAGGGCTCTTCATGATTTTGATGTATCTATCTTCTGGAGATACTAAGATTTTAAATCAAAATAAGCTTTGTATTGAATTGTAAGGCTTGATACAGTTTTATACTGTTTTTGACCAAACAATGTACTGCCATGTATGTGACAATCAGTAAACGTTTCTTTGGACTTGGAAAATTTCAAAAATAATTATTCACATTCTATGATTCTCTGTGTATCTCCAAAGCTTTGTCACTGAGGAGGATTTTATCTCTATGATCTGAAGGACTAGTAAAATCTTTCAATGAATGGAGAAATGTGATTATGATTCTTAGGTTTTTTTTGTTTTTGTTTTTGTTTTTTTTTTTGTCACACATCACAACTGAAGTGTAAACTGCAGAACTCAGATATATCTCTTCTAAGTTCTTGACTAATCAAATTAATCTCTTGTATTTGGATCATGTTACAGAGATGGAAGGTCTGAGTCTTGTTCTAATAGTCAGTATGCTGTCCTTGTGTCATTGTGTTGCTACACACATGTATATGAACTTTAGACTACATTAGTATCTCTCCGTTTTTCATATTATCAACATTTTGGCTAAATTTGTAACTTTACCCAGCACCATTGTACTTCTCTCTTTTTTTTTTTTTTAAGATTTTATTTATTTATTCCTGAGAGACACACAGAGAGACAGAGAGATACAGAGAGACAGAGAGGCAGAGAGGCAGAGACACAGACAGAGAAGAAGTAGGTTCCATGCAGAGAGCCTGATGTGGGACTCTATCCGGAACTCCAGGATCATGCCTTGGGCGGAAGGCAGGCGCCAAACCGCTGAGCCACCCAGGAATCCCCCATACTTCTCATTTACACAAAAAAAGTTGGAAACAAAGTATATCATGTTTTAAATAAGTGTTTTTTTCCCCCAAAATGCTGGTGAGAATGTTGAAGAATACTGAATAAGATTTATGTGCATTCATTACCATTGGAAAAAAATAGTACATTATTATCAGAAATATTAAATGATTTTTAGTGAACATCATGCATATTTTTATGCCCTTCAAGTCAGTAATTTCACTTTTGGTAACCTACCAAAAAATCCAAATGCCTAAAAGAAAAATATACAGATATATACATTCATAAAATAATGCTTTGTATATATAGTCCCATTTATTTTGATTATTTTTATTGAACTATAGTTGACACACAATGTTACATTGGTTTCTGGTGTACAATTCTGTGATTTGACAAATTTATATGTTATACTCACCACAAGTGTAGCTACATCTGCCACCAATGCTATTGTATTATTGACTATATATATATATATATACATATATATATATATATATCCCTGTGCTGTACCTTTCATTCCCATGACTTATTAATTCTATTACTAACAGCCTGTTTTCCCCAGTTCCCTTCACCCTATATTTATATTTTGCTAAAGAGAAATTAATAATACACTTAAGGCATATGTGAAAAAAAATTTAAAAAATCTATACTGAAATGTTTAAATTTGATAGATACTTAATAATTCAAACCTTACATTATTACATTTAATAAAGTTAACAAACTCAAGAATTTTTTATTTAAATCAACATCTAGAAATTCTAATGTAGTGGAATAATAGTACTAAACTCAGAGGTTAATGAAATATAAAGAGGGGACATTCAGAGTCAAAAGTAAATTCAATTATCTTTAAAACTCAAATGTAATTAAAACTAAGATGAAGCACAAACATATAAAACTATAACTGATAAAAATAATTATATGTATTGATAGGATATATAACTATATATTATAAATCATATGTTACCTATATGTAACATAAATATATGGAATAAATAAATTATATATCCATATTATAACAAATTCTAGAATTACATGTATAAATCTCTGGATGAGAAAAAAGATTCTCTATATATTTATATATAATGTCAAAAATTATATATAAAATACATAATATTATAAAATATTATATATATCCATACAGATAGATAGATATGCATTATATATAAAAATGACATTATGCATTGTTTCAAATTTTAAACCTGTCAATAAATTGAGATATTTTTTTTTTTGGCAATACAAAATACTGAAATTGACACACAAAAAAAGTAAATAACAGAAAAAAAAGTCTTTTGAAGATGCCCCAAAATAGATTATATACTAAGTATTATTTATTTAAATTTATGTTTATTCAAACTTTCAGGGATCAGATACATTCCATATATGTGAATCCATGTATAGTGAATCTCTAAAAGGAAAATTATACAGCTGATTTTTGTGAAAATAGAATAATGCTTTTAGTAAAATAAATAAAAACAATACAATAAAGAAATACAAAGAGTAATTATTTATTAAATTCTGACACAAGTATCCTAAATAAATTTTAGAATATAAACATTAATAACATTTGTATAATTCATCACAAATCAGTAAAATAAAAATGATTCAGAATTGGACTATTAATAGGTAAGATAAGGGGATCCCTGGGTGGCTCAGCGGTTTGGCACCTGCCTTTGGCCCAGGGCCTGATCCTGGAGTCCTGGGATTGAGTCCTGCGTCGGGCTCCCGGCATGGAGCCTGCTTCTCCCTCCTCCTGTGTTTCTGCCTCTTTCTCTCTCTCTCTATGTCTATCATAAAAATAAATAAATAAATCTTTAAAAAAATAGGTAAGATAATAAAGTGTTATCCATTTATATTAATAAATACATTTGATTAATTCCAAAGTATTTGAAGATTATTGTCCAATGAAGTTTAAAATCAAAATTCATGGATCATTAAGAGTAAAGTTATATGTATAAAAATAAAATAGTAAGACTCTATTAGGACTATTATATATTTGGAAATTTCTAACTAAAATTTTGAAGCAGAAAACTTACACAAATCCTGAGCCATTAGAAAAAAAAATCATTATTAGTAAATAATGGTTTTGTAAATAATGGCATACCTAGGAAACTTTAAAAAAATAGAAATTACAGGACAAAAGTCATATGAAGCCCAAATGAGGAGTATTATATATTTTTTTTCAAAGGAGGAGTATTATAGATAGAGAACATGGCAGTGATAAATTTCATGAAGCAAGAATTGACATGCTGTGCTCACAAAACAGGAGAATTGCTATTCTCAAGGTTACATACTATTGACATGACTTATCACTGCTAATATTAACTTTGATCTTTTGACTGAGATCATGTTTTTAGGTTTCTCCACTAAAGTTACTTGTCTTCTCAATTTCCATATTGCATTCTTTGAAAGAAAATCAATATATATTCCACACTTAAAGAGTGAAGAGTTCTGCTTTATCTCACTAAGGGTGTAGTACCCATGTAATTAATTCTTTTGCCCTGAAAATTAATCTATCCTCCTCCATTTATTTATTAATTCAATAATTTATTTATATAAATGTGGGCACATGGATATTTACTTTATATTTTGGATTATAATTCAATACTACTATTTATTATATGGCCAAAATTAGTCCAACTTTCACCATGTAAAATCTCATTCATTTGACTCGTGTCGTTTTGACATACCTCCATCAGGCATTTTTTTTTTAATATTCCTTATTTTCTGACATTACCAGGTGCTCAAGACTCATCTTGTATAGTCCTAGTCTGAGGCTTTTGTAAAGGAGCTCTGGTTCTTTTTATTGAAAATGGTATTAAAACCAACATCTGGACAATAAGTGTGTTTGTTGCTAGGAGGGAGTCATTTTATCTAGGCCTTCTAAAGGGACAAAGCTATTTATTTAGATATGTTATTCTTGGGGTGCCTGGGTGGCTCAGTCAGTTAAGCTTCTGCCTAAATTCAGGTCATGATCTCAGGGTCCTGGGATCAAGCTCCTTGTCAGGTTCCCTGCTGAGCAAGGAGTTGGCTTCTCCCTCCTCCTCTGCCTACCCACTCTGCTCATGCTCTTTTTTCTTTCTAAAATAAATAAATAAATAAAAATCTTTTTTAAAATTATGTTCTCTTAAAATTTGCTCCCAATGGTGACATTTTGGGAGATTAATTTTTTTAGTACAAAATTAGGGAGTTTTTGATTACACATTTAGGTTAAAATATTTGCTGTTTATTTTTGCCCTGGCATTGGAGGTTAATCTTTATTTTCTTTACTCATTTGCATTTCCTGGTGCACTGCATTGTTTGCCTATGAGGTTTGGTCTTTAACATTAATTTTCCTTAGCCCATTTTTAGTATTTAACCAAACATTGACTTGGAGTGTTCCCTAGTTGTTTATATTTATACCTAACTGCTGCTCTCCTTTGTCTTTTGGCAAAAAGAATCCATCTACAGTATCACTTTTTTTATCTGGAGGTTTCTTTTATGCATATATATGTATAAATATATGAAATTAATGTATCTGTCTCATTTGCATGTGTATAAATATATATTTAATGCATGTATTTAAATGTTATATATTTGTTATATTACACATATCATATATTTGTTGTATTACATATAACAAAATCAGACTTTCAGGAAATTTAAATTAATTGGCTGTATTTTCTCTATATCTGTGTTGTATAGAGGTAAAAGCCATGTGAAAGCCAGCAATTATGTGGGTATCATGTTTAGAAAAATGTGAGTTATTTTGAATCCCTAGTGCCTAGTACTAAGCTCCATCCTTAGTAGCATTTCAATAAAAATTTGACATCTGACAAATGGCTTCTAGTTATAATCCATTGTATCCAGGCCCTTGGCACATTGTCATTCTGATCAATGCCAACCCATAAAACTACGTTCGCATTTCTTGTATTGAGTTTCAGTAGTGGTGTTTCTGTTAAGATTTGTTCATGGCCTTTGGAAAAGAACTGACACTGATGAACTGTCCTACTCAAACTTACATCTGCCAAGCAGAGCAAAACTTGCTCTTTGCTATTGGCAAGATGGAAAAACCTAAAAAACATAAACAGCCTCAGGGGTACCCAGAAAAATATTGTGAACCTATTGCTTACATGACTCACTTCATGAACCCGATTGACCATCTCTAAAGCCTATGCCAAAATTTCTATCTTCCTGTTATAGCATTTCATTCCTCCATAAGCAATAACCTACATTTACTACTCAAAAACCTATAGATATTTTCACAATCTTAAAGTATTATTGGATGTTTCTGTATCTGGGTTTGGATTGCCAAGCAAACTACATAAAAATCAGTTCATTAAACAGATTAGACACTTTTTCTTTGAGAATCGTTTTCTCAGTTGATGAATGGTTCAAGACATCCACACATAACCCTCCTCAGTCAATAAAATGACTCTCATTAAAGCAAATATGATCTCTTTCTTTGATAAAAGAAAGTTTAAAGTTTCTAATGTAAAAGGTGAAGAACAAATTGTAATATAAAGATAGTCTAGCTTGGATGGTGTCAGAATATCTGCCACTTGATGGTGGACTCCCTCTTTCTCATAGATAAATTTCATTTTAATAAGAAAATGTTATGAGCTGATTGTGTGCGACACACAATTGTTCAGCTGTCCTCCCATAGACATTTTAAAGATTGTGATCCAGGAAGTTGGAGTTGAAAAATATTAATATTTATCTTTTATTACCTTTCAGCAGCATTGGAAAAATATGAATAATAGTAATTACTTGAAATATTCCTTTCTTGAAAATTATTTATTTGGATTATGAATTATTACCCCTTTTCACTGTTAATTTCCATTAAGATTAAAATTGATTCTAATGATAGCTGGGTGCACATTCAGTGAAGTGTCTGACTTTTGATTTTGGCTCAAGTCATGGCCTCAGAGTCCTGAGATCAAGCCCCAGGTCTGGCTCTGTACTCAGCACAGAGTCTGCTTGAAATTCTCTCTCCCTCTCCTTTACCCCTCACACTCATGCTCTCTTTCTCTCTCAAATAAAAAAAAAATACATGTAAAAAGAAAAAAATAGATTATAAATGTCTTGAAGACCACAAAGTCCTCCATGATCCAGCACATGTGTAACATTTCAAACTCATTTTCTAATGCTGTCCACTTTCTTCACTGCTTTCTGTCTACACTGGCTTTCTTGTTCTTCATGGAATATGCCAAGCACATGACCATTATGAAAGCTTTTGCACTTGTGTTTTGCTCTTCTTAAAACGGTTTTTCCCAAAAAGTCACATATATAAGTTGGTAGTATCTCATATCAATTCAAGAGGTAGTTTGATATTATCCCCAATATGAGGCCTTCTCTGACAACCCTATATATGTTAGTCACCTTTTATTGTAATGATTCTATTTCCATTCTTAATTTTTATTCATAACACTTGCTATAATCAGAGATTTATAGTTTATATTTATTTGTAGTTAAGTTATTGCCTATTTCTCACTCTAGATTGTAAATTTTATGGAAGCAAGAAGATTGTTTGATTTACTATTATGTATAGTTCCCTAAACACTGATAACTCTGCACAAAGAATTACTATCCTCATCTATGAGAATTGTGCCAAGCAAATCCATTGCACTACTCTTTAAAAAAATTCCATTTATTTATTCATGAGAGACAGACACACAGAGAGGCATAGACACACAGGCAGAGAGAGAAGCAGGCTCTATGCAGGGAGCCCAATGTGAGACTCGATCCAGGGTCTTCAGGATCACGTCTTGGGCCAAAGGCAGGAGCTCAACCAGGAGCTACCCAGGTGTCCCCATTGCACTTCGCTAGGTGGGACGTCCTTGAGTCATGTAATGCATAGACTACATTTTGTATATGTCTATCCTGATGGCATCCCTGAAATCTAAGGAAATTATTTGTTTAAGAGAAGCTCCATAAATATTTTAGGATTATTATTTTGTAAAATCAAAAGGCTTTAATTGAAACACTTGGCCCCTTGGGACCCCTGGATGGCTCAGTGGTTGTGCATCTGCCTTCAGCTCAGGGCATGATCCCGGACTCCTGGGATCGAGTCCCACTCGGGCTCTTTAGGTGGAGCCTGCTTCTCCCTCTGCCTGTGTCTCTGCCTCTCCGTCTGTCTGTCATGAATAAATCAATAAAATCTTAAAAAAAAGAAATACCTGGTCCCACTGCCATGGAGACTCTTCACTTACGATGTCCATTCTCAAGCAGGCTTAGCTATCCTTGGAGCATGGAGCTATGTTGGAACATTTGTCAGTTTAAGGTTCCAACATCCCTTTGTATTTCTTAGGATATACTACATTGCTATAAAAACCAAACCAAAAATGAATAAAACCTCGAAGACAATGGATGTTTATTTCTTGCTCAGATGCCAATCTTAAGTAGATGCTCCTAATTGGTGGATGACTCTCTTCCATAAAAATCACTAAAAAATCCAGGCTTTTTCTGTCTTGTGACACTTGCACCATCAGAATCATATTGTTCTTTGTATCCAGATTTTAGAAGGGAAAGAGAGTGTGGAGAAAGTACACCTATTATTCAATAACCTTTTACCACAAGTGGCAGATAATCATATTCACTTTCTATTAACAAACTGTTCACATTATTATAACAAAATACAGATAACACTGGAAAAGTTAGTGCCTGGGGATGCATCTGCCCTCTAACTACCACTGTACACTGTAAAGGAGAGAAAGGGGCTTTAGTAAAACCTAGCTCATGAAATATCTGTGCAAACATTTATTCCCACAGGTAGAATATGCTCACTCCACATCTACTACAAGATCAGTGGTGAGCAAGGGCAGGAGGAACATACTATCTAGACTGTATAAGATGCTCCACCATATTCTTTTAACATAGTAAGTAGACTAGAATAATAAACATGGTACAGGCTTTCCTTGCCTATAATGTGTGTTAGCAAAATATAAGGATATGATTTTGTTTTTTAATGAAAATGACAAAGTGGGATCCCTGGGTGGCTCAGCAGTTTAGTGCCACCTTCAGCCCAGGGCCTGATCCTGGAGTCCCGGGATCGAGTCCTGCATCAGGCTCCCTGCATGGAGCCTGCTTCTCCCTCTGCCTGTGTCTCTCCCTCTGTGTGTGTGTGTGTGTGTGTGTGTGTGTGTGTGTGTGTCATGAATAAATAAATAAAATCTTAAAAAGAAAGAGAGGGAAAGTAATGGCTAACAAAAAGAATCTTAATAAAGGTCAAAACTTCATTGTAGTTAGCAAGAGAACTATGTCGAAATCTTGAAAGAGATGGATTTTATTAGGTTTCATTATAATTTCTGCAATTTGAGCCTAAAAAGAAGACATAAAATGTATTAAAATGTTGACAGTGTTTGCTAAATTCTAACATTTACCCACAATATGGTTTAAAAGAACTTATAAATCTTTACTGACAAATATTATAAGTAATGTATATCTAAAATATGTTTATCTCTCAAGATGAAAAATAAGTCTTGGAGAATTTAGCTGTCTTTAGCAAGAGTTAATAAAATGCTATTCTTTACCTTCTGTGTCATTTCTCAGATCAAAGGGATTCTTTTTTTTTTATAAATTTTTATTTATTTATGATAGTCACAGAGAGAGAGAGAGAGAGAGAGAGAGAGAGACAGAGACACAGGCAGAGGGAGAAGCAGGCTCCATGCACCGGGAGCCCGACGTGGGATCCTGGGTCTCCAGGATCACGCCCTGAGCCAAAGACAGGCACCAAACCGCTGCGCCACCCAGGGATCCCAGATCAAAGGGATTCTAAGTTTTAACAGTATAACACTGTAGTTTATGTTGAGTGCCATATGCCCTTGATTATCATTTTATAATAAACAAGAAAGTAACCACCTTCTAAAAAATGTTAAGTACCTAACAATTGTATACATTCTTCTATGTATATATTTTTTGGAGATGTTATTTATTTATTTTTATTTGAGAGCAAGTGAGAGCAAGAGCATGCACAGAAGGAAAGGAAGAGGGAGAAACAGACTCCCTGCTGAGCAGAGAGCCTAATACTGGGCTGGATCCCAGGAGCCTGGGATCATGAGCCGAAGGTAGCCACTTAACTGACTGAGCCACCAAGGTGCCCCTTAATTCTTCTACATATATATTTAAATATTATTTTGTCACTTTGATTACAGAATAGCAAAGCTTCATGCATTGTTTTCAGAAAACTGTTGTCCTTTTAATCAAGTAGACCAACATCTCTAAGATTTTAAGCTTCTGAAGTTCAGTTCTTAAACACAGAACAAATAATTTCCAAGAAGTTTTATTTTTTTATTTTTTAAGATTTTATTTATTTACTCATGAGAGACACTAAGAGAGAAAGTGAGAGGGAGAGAGAGAGAGAAAGAGAGAGAGGCAGAGACACAGGCAGAGGAGAAGCAGGCTCCATGCAGGGAGCCTGACCTGGGACTCAATCTTGGGTCTCCAGAATCAGTCCCTGGGCTGAAGGCAGCGCTAAACCGCTGAGCCACCCTGGCTGCCCTCCAAGATGTTTTAAACCTCAACTCTTTTTGGTGTTTCCCAGAAGTTTCCTGGACAGTCATATTTTTTTTTCTTTTTCTTTATATTAAAGGAATCTCAAAAACATAAAAATGGTTTGATATTATCTTTAATTCTGTCAAAACTTTTGCAAAATGTATCAGGATATCACTAATTCAGAAAATTATTTAATTGAAAAATGTTCAATACATTTTGGTAATTTGGTAAATAGTATTAGTTATTCTTGCTACTTGCGCTATTTATAACCTCTAAAGAAAAATATTTGGAATACATTTTTTTTTGCTTTGTTTTTCTAAGATGTGACAAAATTAGCCCCTTGGGAGTGAAAATCCAGGTGACAAATTATTTTAAGAGAATAAGATACCATGAGATCTTTGTACAAATCCATGTACCAAAGCCTCATACTTGTAAAAGTTTGTTACAAGGCATTATTTTGAGTTTATTATGACAACTTAAGTTCCAAGGATGTGGTGTTCTATACACAGAAAGTCTCTCTATATAAACATTTGCTTTTCATATCAGATGATGCTCTCAAGATGTTAAGTCTAATAAATTTAAAGATGCTACAATCCCATTTGTTTTCAGGTTTTTCTGAAGAAATGCTATTTATATCTATGACAGAATGACTAGATTAAAAACAGAGTAAAACAAACTGATGTTAAAAACTGCTTCCCGGTAATTAATTTATAATATAATAATCTAAATAATAAAAAAATACATTATGACTAGCAGTGCAGCATTTGTTTCCATTTCAGAGAAAGTCATCATTAATTGAAATATTTTATGAACATTTTACTTGAATCAAAAATGCATTCACCTTACAACTGTTATTGAAATGAATGATAGAACTGAAATAGCCATTAGATTTGAATTTTCACAGGACATCTGCTTATGGCCATAATAGAAGAGCAAGAGCGAACTAAATTTCCCATTGTAAACATCTAAAAACCTTAAAAAAGTAATAAAGTATATGAGGTGATTGTTTTCAGAGAATGGACAACAAACAGCCACATTCTCAACACATAGCAAGATTCAACTGATGTTTCAGAGGAAAAAGAAGAAACCTCAAGAAGTGAGCACTAAAATCAGCTCTCTCTTTGCCTGAGAACAATCCTTTGACCAGAAAACAGATGCCTGTGCAAAGGAAGTAATCTAATGCCAAGTATATGCAAAGTAAAAATAGAAGAGAATTCAAAAAAAAGGGAAGAAAACTCATGGATCTGTTGCAGAATATCACAATATGATATATGTAATTTCTACCTATATCAGAGTCACAAAGTGAGAAGAGAACAAAATTAGGGCAGAAAAAAATAATTAAAGAATTCATGGAGAATAGGGTGCCTGGGTGACTCAGTCAGTTAAGCATCTGCCTTTGGCTCAGGTCATGATCCCAGGTTCTGGAATGGAGTCTGCCTTCCAGCTCTCTGCTCAGAAAGGAGCCTGCTTCTCACTCTGCCCCTCCCCCTCATGCTCACAGTCTCTCTCTGGCAAAAATAAATAAGTAAAATTAGAAAAATAATAATGGAGAACAATTTTCCAAATATAAGTTAGAGCTCCAAAAATATGAATCAACTCCAAGCAAAATGTTTTAGTGTATATATGTGTATCTGTGTTACATAACTCTATAATCAAACTGCTAAAAAACAAATAAAAAAGATAAACATGATTACACGCAGAGAGGGTGAACAGAAAAAAAAAGGAAATTTTAGAGGTATATGAATTATATCAATCATTAACCAAATTATTAATGAAATTAACATTCCAATTAATAGTTAAAGCTGGGGGATCCCTGGGTGGCTCAGCAGTTTCGCGCCTACCTTTGGCCCAGGGCGTGATCCTGGAGTCCCTGGATCGAGTACTGCATCGGGCTCCCGGCATGGAGCCTGCTTCTCCCTCCTCCTGTCTGTCTGTCTGTCTGTCTCTCTCCATGTCTATCATAAATAAATAAATCAATCTTTTTTTTAAATAGTAAAAGCTAATCCGAATAGATTTTTAAAAAGCAAGATTCAACTACTTGTTACCAAAAAAGATATCTTTTAAATATAAAAATTCAAGAAGCTTAAAAGTAAAAGTAAGGAGAAGATATACTCTGCAAACTATACACAAAGGAAGGCTGAAGATATATATGTCCAGATCACATAAAACAGATTCTGATATAAAAGTATCTCAGAAACAAAGCAGAGACATTTATTAATAATAAAAGTTTCAATTTATCAGGAAAATGCAATTATTTTATATTTTTATGCTCTTAATAACCTAGCTTAACAAAATACAAAACAAATATTGGTAGAAACTATTAAATGGAAAATTAAACAATACTACAAACATAATTGAAATTTTAGCACAATGTTCTTAGCAACTGATAGACAATTAGACAAAAATAACTGTATAAAGACATAGATCACCTGATCAATTTTATGAGATCATAATACAAGTCCCAATAGTCTTAAAATGATTGAATTCATACAGAGAATGCATACTAACCAAGATAGTATTAACTGAGATATCAATAAAAATCAGATGTCCAAGAAAATCCCAAATAGTAAATATGTATTTAAATAATGTATGGGTAAAAAATGAATCACAAGGGGAATTAAAAAATATTTAAATGAATAATAATGGAAGAGTACAAAGCAAAGTTTCATTTTGTTTGTTTTTTTACAAATTAAAATTTTCGAGATGTGGCTAACACAGTGCACCGTGCTCTGAGATGAATTTTTAGGTTGAATGCTTAGACTGCAAAAGAAAATAATAAAATCAAACTAAAGGATAAAAATATAATGTAAGAAACTACAAAGAAGAAAGATAACCCAAAGTAAATAGAATTTTAAAAAATCAATATGAAAGCAAAAATTTAAAAACAAATCTGAAAATAGACAATAGATAAACAGTCAAAAAGAAGTTATTTGTAAAAACAAATAGAATATCAGAGCACATAGGTAGACTGATAACAGAGGGGGATATCTAAGGAAAGAGCAAACAAATCTCCAAGAACAAGAATAAAACAAGGGTATAAACTAGAAATCCCACAGATATTAAAAGGGAAACTAGAAAATATTATAAAAATTACATTGAGCATCTTGGATAAATTTATTTAAATATATGATTGTCAAAACTGACATAAGATGAAGCTGAAAATCATAATAGCTCTATATCCATGAAGACATTTTGTTTGTAAATAAAACTGTACAACAACACTTAACAAGAAAAAGAACAGGCCCAGATATTTCATAAATTATATAAAATAGTCAAAATGAAATAAAACCAATTTTATATTAAGTCTTTCAGAAAAATAGAGAATGAACCACTTCCCATCTCATTTCATGGGACTAAGATTGTCTTAATTTCAAAATTTGACAGATATTACAAAAAAGAAAGAAAAAACATATATCGATATCTTTCATGAGCATAAGCACAGAAGTCCTTAACAAAATATTGGAGAATCAAATCCATTAATATATAACAAAGAGTTTCATGTTCAAGAAGAATCTGAGGAATTAAAAATTATTTAGATATGTAATATTTGGATTCATTGTCCCCTCCCTGTTTTTTAAATTTAGTTTTTCTTAATAACTATCATTTTAAATTCATTTTCTATTATTCCTCAATATGTAATGCTAATTTGGAAACATCAGTAAAACTATCAAAATGTTATCTTAGTGAGGCACCGTGTAATTAAAATTTCTATGAGAATTTTAGTCACTAAGACTATTGAATTAAACATAAAGAGAAAAATTTTGATAAGCACATAACATCTATAAAAACTTGGAAAATGGGGATCCCTGGGTGGCTCAGTGGTTTAGCGCCTGCCTTCGGCCCAGGGTGTGATCCTGGAGTCCCGGGATCAACTCCCATGTCGGGCTCCCTGCATGGAGCCTGCTTCTCCCTCTGCCTGTGTCTCTACCTCTCTCTCTCTGTGTCTCTCATGAATAAATAAATAAAATCTTAAAAAAAAAAAACTTGGAAAATGACTTTGTATGTCATTACCTATAACCCATTTAACTGTTATCTTATTATTTAGCTTTCAGGAAATAGTGATTTACATGTGTTTTTTTCTTGCATTTATTAAATGTTTGCCATGAGGATAGTGTTTACAAAGCTAGATAGTGATAGACTAGAATTGTGAAAATTTAAAACAAATTTGCCAACTAATCATCACACTGACAGAATAAGGGGGGAGTATGATATTTTGAAATGATGCAGAAAAAAAAAAGTATTAGGGGAAAAAAATCACTGATTCATGATTAAAGTTCTTAGAAAATTGGAAATATGAAGCCAATTCCACAATATATTAAAGACACCTGTAGCTAATGTTATAGTTAGTGGTATTGACAGATGAGTTAGAAACAATGTGAGAAAGCCTGCTTTTATCACTTCTATTCAGCTTTGTGCTAAAGTTCTGAGTCATTGCAATAAGAAAAGTAATAAAAGTTACAGGAATTAGAAAGGAAAAATGAAAACTGTCTCATTGACATCTCATGTATGTAGAAAGTACTATAAAACTCATACATTAATGAGAATCTAGAAGGAAGGAAAGCTAAATTGCCAATTTAAGAACAGTTGTATTCTTACATATGACTAATAAACAATTGGAAAAATATTTTAAAAATTATTTTAAATTATAAAATATATATATAAAGATCTAACTATATATGTCATTTGTGTATTGGAAACAATATTAAGATGTCAGTTGTTCACTATTTGATCCATTGCAGTAATCAAGACAGAGTAGCAATGGTCAAAATACAAGCACACAGAACAATAGTATAGAATAAAGTGGAGAAAGAGATGAACACATATATGTTCAATTATTTTTTTCATAAAAGTAGGAAAAAACACAATAGGAAAATAAATGTATTTTCATCCAATTGTTCTGGAACAACTATATATTCATATGAGAAAAGAGTTAACACTCACTTCTTTCTTATATTAACACAAAAATAACTCACAATAGATCATAGACTTAAGTAGGAGAAGCACAATTATAAAATATTTAGAAGGGACGCCTGGGTAGCCTAGTGGTTGAGCATTTGCCTTCAGCTCAGGGCCCTGGGATTGAGTCCCGCATGGGGATCCCCACGGGGAGCCAGCTTCTCCCTCTGCCTGTGTCTCTGGCTCTCTCCTTCTGTATCTCTCATGAATAAATAAATAAAATCTTTATAAATAAATAAATAAATTAATTAATTAATTAAATATCTAGAAAAAGTAAGAAGGAAACATGGTAATTTTGGAAAAGAAACAAAGATTCATTAGACACAAAGAAAAAATATCAATAATCCATACTAGGTCAAAATGTAAAACTTCTGCCTTCAAAAAACTTCATTAAGATAATTAACAAACCCACAGAATGCAATAAAATATACAATTTTTTCCATATATGACAAAGGATCTGAATCTAGAATATACAAAGAATGCTTACAACTCAATTTAAAAAATAAAGATAAGCAAAAATTTGTAAACGTTTTGAAAGTTTTGAAAAATTATTTCACAAAATAAAACATGAATTGCATATAAACATGAAATGATATTCAATATGATTAGTCATCAGTCAAATATACACTGAAACTGCAATAAGATAAAAGTATAGAAAAACTGAATTCCAAATTTTGTGAACATGTAGAGAAAGAGGAGGTAGGAAAGCTAAAGGTTTACCTTGACCCTCTTAGGGTAGCTGGCTGGTCTGAAATTAAACTGACAAAGACAGATTAACACGGATTAAGCCACGCAAGCTTTATTTAATATAAATTTTACATGATGCTGAAAACATCATAAGGAAATGAAGACCCACACAGACAGCTAGACCTATGTACTTTCATGCTAGGTTTGATGAAGTGGACTGTCATGAAGGAATATTCTAGGTTAAAGCATCAGGTAATTGTAATAAACTGGGAGTAAGTTAGCAAGGCCTGTTTGTGGAGATTCTTCTTGACATCTTTTTATCTTGAGATAAGGATGCTTCTTTTCTGTTGCTATAGGGAGGGTTCCACTCAGATGAGGGTTTTATGGTCAGTTTCAGGGAAGAAGGGAAAGTGGTGGCGTATAGTCAAAGTGACTTTCCTAACCATTTTCTCAAACTCCTTCAGCTTAAAATATTCAGTACAGGAAGGTGCCATTTTTTTGCGTAGTGTGTCCTAACCCGATCAAGAAGCTCACATATGCTGCTGTTGAACTTATAGAATCAATCATAAAACTACTTTGGAAAATTATTTAGTAGTTTCAAAAACATTTAAATAGACTTACACGTTCTACTTCTAAATGTTTGCCCAAGTGATGTGTAAACATATGTCATTCAACGACTTGCACACAAATGTCAATAACAGCTTCATTCACACTATTCAAAAACTGGCAGCAGTACAAGCTTACGTAGGAAATGAATGCATAAAGAAAATGTATGTCCATATAATGCAAAACTACTAATTAACGGAAAGGTGGTAACAGACCGACACATGACATGGATTGATCTTAAAAATCATTATGCTAAATAAAGGATGCCAGAAAAAAAATCTGTATACTTATATTAATATACATGTCTAGAAACTGCAAACACATGTGTAGTGACACTTAGCAGGTTGTGGCTGCCCAGAGCCAGGAGTAGAGGGAGTGATGGACTGCAAAGCAGCACAAAGAAACTTTTTGGATTGATGGAAATGTTCTGTATTTTGATTATGGTAGTATTTTTGTGAGCATATATCTATGTAAAAACTCATAAAATATATATTATAAATTGATACAGTTAATTATGCCTTGATGAATTTGATAAAAACAAATATAAACACATAGATTGAGAGTATAATAGTAAGATATCAATACCACACAGACAATAGCCATAAAAAAGCTAGCATAGCCCCATTATCAATATACAATTAGACTTAGAAGATTGTTTTATGATAAATAAAAAAGATTATTACATAACAGGAATAGTATGAATTCAGCATGATAATATAACACTCAAAAATATGTATGCACTTAAAATCAGAATATCAAAATCTGAGCCTTTTTTTTGTTTTGTTTTTTGACACCTGGGTGGCTCAGCGGTTGGGAGCCTGCCTTCAACTCAGGTCATGATCTCGGGATCCGGGATTGAGTCCCACATCGGGGTCCCTGTGGAGAGCTTGCTTCTCCCTCTGCCTATGTCTTTCCCTCTCTCTCTCTCCCTCTCTCTCTCTCATGAATAAATAAATCTTTAAAAAAAATCCACTTCTCAGTAACTATAGAAGAGGTAGACAAAAATGTTTTAAGAATACAGAAGATTTAAACACTATTAACCAAAAAAAATTTTTTTAAATAAACACTATTAACCAACTAAATCTAATCAACATTTAGGAAAAATAAATAATATATATCCTTATTATGCTATTTATTTTTAAAAATGGCAATAAGCTGTTTATTAAATCCCACACAACTTTGGACAGTACACTTAACCCCCAGATACCAATATTTAGAAGAGATTAAGAAATATATTTAACTGGATTGTAATAAAAATACATTGTATCTGCTCAACCAATTTAATAATCAACTAAGTATCTAGGCCTTGATTTTTTACCACCATTGGTGAATTCTATCAAATAGCATCAACTAGCATAAAAGTTATACCAATGTGTTCAAACTCTTTCAAAAGTAAAGATAAAAAAAAAAAAAAAAAAAAAAAAAAAAAAAGTAAAGATAAGAATCTGCTATATTTATAATCTTACATTAGCGGTATTTTGGCCAATGAATAGAATAGAATAGAATAGAATAGAATAGAATAGAATAGAATAGAATAGAATGTTAACTACTGTAAAGATATTTTCATTTTTCTACACCTCTAAAGCTAGTGTGTTGACATGGAATGATAAAAAAAACTTAAAAGCACAACCAGGGACTAATAGACAAATGGAAAAATAAACAAAGAATTATACTGACAGCATCAGGTGCAGACATTCTATATAGAGAAGTAGTTTTAGGGATCCCTGGGGGTGCAGTGGTTTAGCGCCTGCCTTTGGCCCAGGGCACGATCCTGGAGACCCGGGATCGAATCCCACATCGGGCTCCCGGTGCATGGAGCCTGCTTCTCCCTCTGCCTATGTCTCTGCCTCTCTCTCTCTCTCTCTCTGTGACTATCATAAATAAATAAAAATTTAAAAAAAGGAGTAGTTTTAGGTGTGGTGGTCTCAGAAAATGGTCAAAAACAATATCTACTCTTTTTTATCTTCCCAAATATAATATAGGGATTTTTATAAAGGAATAGTTCATGCTTTGAACATATTAGCTTTTATTGATGATAAAATAGTTTCATACATTTCTCCTTCTTAGTCATATATTAACCAGAAATTTAGGAGAATACTCATGCATTTAATAATGCATTGACTCAATAAATAAACTGAGCATCTGCTTTCTTCCAAGCATTTTTGTTATAGTAGGAATACTAGGAAGTTGGCAACACAGACAAATCCATGCTTGCATGAAGCCTACATTCCTGTAGAAGTGTACGGTTCTTAATCAAACGTAATTTTGAACCAGAAGTCAAAGAAAGAATTATTTGAGTGGAGACCACAATAATTGAGCATTCTACTTCTTTGTACAAATGAATCATTGAACTGTTTGATGCGTTACAGTTGACCCTTGAACAATGTGAGAGGTAGAAGCGATGACACCCCATGTAGTCAAAAATGTGTGTATAAGCTGTACTACCCCAAAAATCTTAACTAATAACCTACTGTTAACCAGAAGCCTTAGTGATAGTATAAACAGTTGATTAACACATATTTTTATATTATATGTATTATATACAGTATTCTTAATGTACAGTAAGCCAAAAAAAGGTTATTAAGGAAATCATAAAGAAAATACATTTACAGTACTGTGCTGTATTTATTTTTAAAAAATCATGTATGAGTGTATCAGCGCAGTTCAAACCCATGTTGTTCAAAGGTCAACTATATTTTCTTATTTTATTCATTTTAAATCATGTTAAAATTTTTTTAAAGATTTATTTATTTATTTATTCATGAGAGACACAGAGAGAGAGAGAGAGAGAGAGGCAGAGACACAGGCAGAGGGAGAAGCAGGCTCCATGCAGGGAGCCTGACGTGGGACTCGACCCCAGGTCTTCAGGATCAGGCCCTGGACCAAAAGTGGCACTAAACCACTGAGCCACCTGGGCTGCCCCATGTTAAATTTTTAAATACTGAATAAAAAATTCTATTTGGTAATTTAACAGTTTAATGAGTTAATAAACTTTCAGGATGCCATACTTAGATGATATTGTACAAAGAAGTCAAATATTTTCTATAAAATATAAAATCTCATAATATTAAACTTATTCCCTATATTCTTTTTATGTGAACCAAATCTTTAAAAAACAACTATTTTAAAATGTGCTATGCATTAGTTCTAATCTCCCTTGTCTAGTATTATTTTATAAAATTCTCTATAATATTTGTTAATTCCATAAGCATCCAAATAGCCAAAGCATTTGTGTTTGGTGCTAGATTATTCTTTGGTTACCATAATCTCATAAATTTATCAATGGAGGACACCCAATGGGGAGAATGATGTAATCTTTTTCTCATTTCTCCTTATTTTTAGTAATGAAAGTATGAAGATTCTGTAGGAATCTAGTACTAAAGTACCAATTACGAATAATGGTTGGTGAGAATACTTGCAATTAGTAAATGTGAACATTTTAAGAACTTAATGTTTCTAAGTTGAAGACTAGTGGGGAAAAGAATATTCTGAGCCATAGAAATTTTTCTCTTCTATTTTGCACTCAAGCTTTCATTTCTCAAATAAAGGATCAAATATTTCAAAGTCAAATAGGGGATGTTCTGAATTCTATATATGTAATCACATATCTATGCACAGTTCTTTCAAAACCTTTAATCATGAATTCTATATAATTTGGAGAACACTAGGAAATCATTCGGTAAGAACACTTGATTAATGGTTCTATTATTCAGTGAAGAATATATGAAGGGGACTTGTAAGAATTAGATTTCATTGTAGTTAAACTGAATGTGTGAAATCTTAGGAAAACATTATTGGTGGTAAAAACAGTTAATAACCTATTGCCCTCACAGAGAAGACACTTACCAAAAAAAATTATGCTATTAATAATGATGATAAAATTTTTAATATTACATGGAATATTTTTCTTGATGAATTCCTAAGGCAAATTATGACTTTTTAGTATGTATAACAATTCTGCTGCTCATCAACTGATTAGCCTACAACTGTCAGAAATAACTTTATATTAATATTTCCCCAGGCTGCTTTGTCATGAATAAAAACATTGTGTAAATTTTGACAAGAAATATTACACAAACAATAAAACATTGAGATACAATCAGGAAGAAAAGTTGACTTTCTCCCAACAGGATTCACAAGGCACCATTGACCCAGTAATCTTGCCATTGTCTGCAAACTCCTTATTCTCAGAGATTCCAAGCACTGATTGCCTGAGTCACACAGAGTAAATTCATCCCCTGGAGAAGGATTCACATTAACTTTAAGTATTGAACAGTTTTTTTTTTTTTTTTTTTTTTTTTTTTCTGGAATGTTACCTCTGAGTAGGCTTTTTTTTTTTTTTTTTTTTTTTTTTTGGGTCTTTAAAGCAACAGTTTACAGGTTCTATACTCCTTTCCTTCACCTAGAGTTTAACTCTTAGAGAAGATCCTATCCTTTCCATGAAGAGACTTGGCTCTCTTAAACTTAAGGGACAGAAGACTCCTCACATTCACATCAGCGCTTTGGTTGTTTTACATACACATAATGAGAAGATGAATCACTTGAGCTCTTTGGTATATATCAGGATGATTCAATTTCTATTTAAGTATTCCTTAGTATTACCCAAAATATGCCTCTTTGCATTCTATGTATTTTTACCAACTCCTATAGCCTGGTATACTGTCTGGTGTATATATCTTCAATAATCATTTGTCAAATGGACAAAAATATCAAATTTCCCTCTTCTCCTCCTGGTATTCACACAGTTTATCCTATTTTTGTGGACATGTTTTCTCCTCTTTAAGACAAAATGAGGGTGGGGCATCATATGTAAATATCCTTCAGATTGCAACCCATACATCATTTATCATTGATATCTTCCTTGATCTATATGTAGTATCATTCCCCCATACTAAGTTGATTTTATATGCAGAACATTCTCTACAATTTGTTGTAAGAAACTGCCAAATTATCTTTTTTCTGTTTAGAGTATAAGCCTCATGGTAGCTGTTTATTTCATTCTGTGGATCCAGAGCCATGAATACAGTAAGAAAGTCAATAAATGCTTGTGGAACAAATGAACAAAATTTCAGAGGTAGCTAATAATCACACGTATAGTTGTAGGGGCTTTAACAACCTGTAATTCCATCCATCTCCTCATTCTAAATTTTTTTAACCAAGCATTCTGTCACTAACCTAATATATTAAGTTCTTCTTGTTTCATACAAAACTAAATATGCCGTTGGCTTGAAATGTTAGCATAAACATACAAAAAAATGAAACTTAAGCAATTTGTGATGTAATTTGGCAAGTTAACATTTACAGACATAATGATGATTTGAGCCATACTAACCTTTCTACTCAATTAAGCTATGATAGCTACTGATGTACTTACCAAATATTTATTCATCTGAGTCCCAAAAAACTACTTTGTGCAAAACAAATTAATTAAAGCTATTTTCAGTCCAAAAAATAGATGTTCATAATGTTTTTTTTTTCTTAAAGACTTTAGTTTTTCTTACTTTGACTTATTTAAAATGAGCTTTTACATTTGGGCTCAGAATGGGAAGATACTCCAGAGGATCTATATCTAACATCCATTAAGTTATATCTTGGATCTGACAGCAAAAGTCGTTAGTAATTTTCTGTAAAGAACTTAAGTATTTAAGTTCCTATTTCTTCAAAATAAGAGTTTTTGCAACATTATCACTAAGTCCTACTGAGCTCTAAAATCTTGGGTTCTATGGTGAGAAGACAGCCTCTATGATAATTTATTGTTTTTTTTTTTAAGAAATGTATTGTGCAGAGTACATAGATACAAAAAAACATTGAATAGATAGAAATGATTGTAAGCCTCACAATGTCCGCATATTAGTTTTATTTTAAAGTAGGTTTCACAGTGTCAAAAATACACACAAAAATAAGGAAAAGACCTATGTAATACCCATATTTTTATGTAATTTTATAATTATCATTGTGGTTGTTTATTAAGACTAATAAAGAGAACCCTTGTGTTCTGTGAGTGAGAATTAAATTGGTGAAACCTCTATGGAAAACAGTGTGCAGTTTCCTTAAAAATTAAAAATAGAACCACCATATGATCTAGCAATTCCTCTTCTGGGTATTTACTCCCCCCGGAAAAAAAAAAAAAAGAAAGAAAGAAAAAAAGAAGAAAAGAAAGAAAGAAAGAAAGAAAGAAAGAAAGAAAGAAAGAGAGAGAGAGAGAGAGAGAGAGAGAGAGAGAGAGAGAAAGAAAGAAAGAAAGAAAGAAAGAAAGAAAGAAAGAAAGAAAGAGAAAGAAAGAAAACACTAACTTTAAACGCTATGTGTCCCCTCATATTTATTGCAACATTATTTATAATAGTCAAGATATGGAAACAAATAAGAGTCCATCAATAGATGAATGGATTAAGACATGGTATACATATATGATGGGATATTATTCAGCGATTTGTGACAACATGGATAAATCTTGAAAGCACATGCTAAGTAAGTCAGAGGGATAAAGACAGATGCCATATGATCTCAATTATACGTTGCAAGTTTAAAAACAAGCAAAAAAACTAACTCACAGTGAATAGTTTGGTAGTTGCCAAGTTGAGGTGGAGGTGAGAGAGAGAAATGGGTGAAAAAGGTCAAAAGGTAGAAACTTCCAATTATAAAATAAATAAGTCATTAAGTAATATATAGCATGGTGATTGTAGTTAATAATGATGTATTATATAATTGTATGTTTTTATATTATATATTTGAAAGTTATTAAGGGAATAGATCTTAGAAGTTCTCAAAAAATTGTTACTATTTGTAATGATATGTGGTGATAGATGTTAGCTAGACTTATTGTGGTGATTATTTTGCAATATGAAAAAATATCAAATTATTATGCTGTACATCTAAAGCTAATATAATGTTATGTGACTTATATCAATAAAAACAGGATAGGGAGAAAAAAGTAATTAAATATGTATATATATTATTTTAATTAAAATTTATATGTATGTAAATATATGTATATGTAACAACATCGAAATAAAACTATAATTTGATTCGATTGGAAATCCAAAATTTATGCATAAAATTTATATACCAAGGAATTTGTAGAGCAAAAGATAAAGAGGGCACACATTAGATTTTGTGCCTATACAACATAGGCTCTCATTAACTTTAACATTAACAAAAATGTACCAATTGACAAAACTCCATAAACTTAATACTGGGGCTCACATTATATTTAGGGATACCACTAAATTTAAATATAGTTCCCCCTATTTAGCACCTGCCTTTGGCCCAGGGCACGATCCTGGAGACCCAGGATCAAATCCCACGTCAGGCTCCCTGCATGGAGCCTGCTTCTCCCTCTGCCTGTGTCTCTGCCTCTCTCTCTCTCTCTCTCTCTCTGTGACTATCATGAATAAATAAATAAAATCTTTTTAAAAAAATATAGTTCCCCCTATAATACTTAAAAATTAACTAAATATAAAATAGGGAAAAATACATATGCCTTACTTTACCTATAGCCTTATTGATATTTCCCATAGTCACAAAATACTCATTGCTCTAAAATATTCCATATTGAGTATACATGCTCTAACACAATGAATAATAAATGAAAATTAAAGTAAATTTTTGACATTAACGAATTGGCTTGATAAATGGAACCCTATGTACCCCCTCTCCCAGTTAATACAGTACAAAGTAAATTAAAATAGGGCCTTTGAAGATTAAAAATTATTATATGAAATCTAATTAATAAAGTAATTATCTCCATTTCTTCCCTAGTCAACAGCCTAGTGTGGCCAGTTGGTTAAGTGTCTGACTCTTGATTTTGGCTCAGGTCATGATCTCAGAGTCATGAGATCAAGCCCCAAGACAGGCTCCCTTCTAGGTGGGGAGCCTGCTTAAGATTCTCTAGGGCAGCCTGGGTTGCTCAGTGGTTAAGTGCTGCGTTCAGCCCAGGGCGTGATCCTGGAGACCCAGGATTGAGTCCCACGTCAGGCTCCCTGCATGGAGCCTGCTTCTCCTTCTGCCTCTCTCTCTCTCTCTTTCTCTGTGTGTGTGTGTGTCTCTCGTGAATAAATACAAATCTTAAAAAAAAAAAAAAAGATTCTCTGTTTCCCTTGCCCCACTCCAAAAAAATAATGAAATATGACTCATTATTTTCCCAAATTAGTAAATAACACACCAAAAGTTTCTGAAATTCAGGAAAATTGAAAAAACAAAAAATACAAATTTAAAACATATCTGGGACCATCATAGTCATCCCAATAAAAACCAACAAAAAGAAAATATCTTGAAATTAAAGAAATAATGATATAAAATTCAGCAGAATTTTTGCTGTAACAATAATAGAAGACTATGAATATCTAGATGGTACTAAAATAAAAGCAAAAGAAAACTCAGAAAACAAACTCCTGCCAACCAAGAATTCTGTAGCTCAGAAAATGATTTTCAAAATTTTAGATAAAATATCAAATGAAAAAAAGCTAAAATACTTAATTGTCACTGCAACTGCCCTATAAAATATCTTTGGTTTAAGGAGCATACTACTGTCTGAATATTTAGATATAACGAAGAAATAAAGAACAATGGAGGTTAAAATAAATTTTTCCCCTAGATTTCTGCTTGTTTGTTTTTACTTTTAAAGGTAACCTATATGTAAAGCAAATATACATATGTATGTGTGTATATGTATATATATGTATGTAAGTATATGGTTTATAGCATATATAAAATGAAAACTGTAGGACTATGCCAGCACAAAAAATTGGAGAAATAAAATGGAAGTATGCTGTTGGAAAACTATTACATGTAGTGATATAATTATTACAAGGTGAATTGTGATTACATAGAATGTATATGTAAATTTTATCCTAGTATAATGACTAAAAATAGGAAAATTAGTAAGATAAAAGATAAAGTGGAATTATAAAAATTAATCCAAATGAAGACAAAGAAAGGTTTGAGGAGAAAGAATCTGGATATAGAAACAACAGAGAAATAAGAGCAAGGTAGAAAATTTAAATTTAAACGTAGCAACAAATTATGTTAGAAGTAATCTAATGACTCTGACTGAAAACAGAGATTGTCAAAACAAAAAAGAAAACACGAGATTGCACTATGTACTATCTACAGAAACTGCTTCAAATAAAAAAAAGATAATTAAAAATGAACAGATAAAAAAATTATATACCATTAAATTTTCATCAAAGGAAAGCTTGAATGACTACATTTATATTAGACAAATAGATTTAGAAAAAAAGGAACATTGCCAGGAATAAGAATGGACATTTATCAGTAAATTCTATTAGTAATTTAAGAGATAAACAATATTAATGTCTCTTAAGAAATTAGGAGTGAGTGGTGCTTGGGTGGTGCAGTCAGTTAAGTGATCAACTTTTGGCTTTGGCTCAGGTTGTGATCTCATGGTCATGAGAGTGAGTCCATAGTCAGGTACCCTGTTCAGCTTGGAGTCTGCTTGGGAGTTTCTCTCTCTATTCCTCTGCCCCTTCCTCTCTCTTTGTCTCTGTCTTTCTAAAATAAATAAATAAATCTTAAAAAATAAGAAATTAAGAAGGAGTGTTTTTCAGATTGTTTATGAGAACAACACAGTAATTGACTAAGATTACTATGATATTTCAAGAAGTAGAATGAAAAGGTAACCTAAATTATATAAATATCTATTCAACAACCTTAATAAAATATTAGCAAATGAAATTCAGCAATACATATATCATTATATGGAATTTATTCCCAAAGTATAAGATGGATTTCACATCCAAAAATAAATGTCATCTACCCCACTACTTTTTTAAAAGTTATATTCATTAATAGATGTGGAAAAACACAATAAAATCCAATCTTCATTCATGATCAAAAACTTTTTGTAAAGTATGAATAGAAAGGACTTTCTCAAAGTGAAAAAACTTTCAGCTGGCAGGATTGTAATAGACAAGCCACATTGTATCACTGATCTTCACCTATTAGTCTATATGCTTTTGTGCATATAGATCCACTGAGTGTGGGAGGAACATGAGACTTTCTTATATTCAACACAATATGGTAAAAGTGATGGAATATTATTTTTATCAGAATTTACCATATTATCACTCTGAAGACAGAGACTATCCTTCCATGCTTATTGTAATAAGCAGACACGATAGAGAGGCTCACTTGACTCATAACTACATCTAGCCTCAAGGCTGAAGAGAACTTCGGGCCAACAGCCAAAAGCATCTGGGGCCTCAGTCTTGTGTTCCCAAGGAAATTAATCCTGCCAACAACTTGAATGAAAGTGGAAGTAGATTCTTCCCCATTGGTGCCTCCAAATGAGAACATAGCAAGTCTAACAAATGGATCAGACTGACCCTGATCAGAAGAACCAACTTTCCCATGCCCACATTAGTGATCAAAAGAAAGTGTAAGATAATAAAAGTGTATTGATTTAACCTGTTAAATTCTCAGTAACTTGTTACACAGGAGTAGAAAACTACAAAATCATGTCTAATGGTGAAAGAACAACCAAGGCCCTCCTACAACCAGGATACAACTAGAATGTGTAGATCCTAAACATTACAAATGGCCAGAAAAAGAAGTAGAAATTATACATACAAGAAGAAAAAAACTTAAAGTGTTTGTTTTTTTTTAATAAATTTATTTTTTATTGGTGTTTAATTTGCCAACGTACAGAATAACACCCAGTGCTCATCCCATCAAGTGCCCCCCTCAGTGCCCGCCACCCAGTCACCCTCACTCCCTGCCCTCCTCCCTTTCTACCACCCCTAGTTTGTTTCCCAGAGTTAGGAGTCTTCATGTTCTGTCTCCCTTTCTGATATTTCCTACCCATTTCTTCTCCCTTCCCTTCTATTCCCTTTCACTATTATTTATATTACCCACATGAATGAGACCATATAATGTTGTCCTTCTCCAATTGACTTATTTCACTCAGCATAATACCGTCCAGTTCCAACCACGTCGAAGCAAATGGTGGGTATTTGTCGTTTCTAATGGCTGAGTAATATTCCATTGTATACATAGACCACATCTTCTTCATCCATTCATCTTTCGATGGACACCGAGGCTCCTTCCACAGTTTGGCTATTGTAGCCATTGCTGCTAGAAACATCCGGGTGCAGGTGTCCTGGTGTTTCATTGCATCTGTATCTTTGGGGTAAATCCCCAACAGTGCAATTGCTGGGTCGTAGGGCAGGTCTATTTTTAACTCTTTGAGGAGCCTCCACACAGTTTTCCAGAGTGGTTGTACCAGTTCACATTCCCACCAACAGTGTAAGTGGGTTCCCCTTTCTCCACATCCTCTCCAACATTGGTGGTTTCCTGCCTTGTTAATTTTCCCCATTCTCACTGGTGTGAGGTGGGATCTCATTGTGGTTTTGATTTGTATTTCCCTGATGGCAAGTGATGCGGAGAATTTCCTCATGTGCATGTTGGCCATGTCTATGTCTTCCTCTGTGAGATTTCTGTTCGTGTGTTTTGCCCATTTCATGATTGGATTGTTTGTTTCTTTGGTGTTGAGTTTAATAAGTTCTTTATAGGTCTTGGAAACTAGCCCTTTATCTGATACGTCATTTGCAAATATCTTCTCCCATTCTGTAGGTTGTCTTTGAGTTTTGTTGACTGTATCCTTTGCTGTGCAAAAGCTTCTTATCTTGATGAAGTCCCAATAGTTCATTTTTGCTTTTGTTTCTTTTGCCTTCGTGGATGTATCTTGCAAGAAGTTACTGTGGCCGAGTTCAAAAAGGGTGTTGCCTGTGTGTGTTCTCCTCTAGGATTTTGATGGAATCTTGTCTCACATTTAGATCTTTCATCCATTTTGAGTTTATCTTTGTGTATTCAACATAGTACTAGAAGTCCTAGCCTCAGCAATCAGACAACAAAAAGACATTAAAGGCATTCAAATTGGCAAAGAAGTTAAACTCTCCCTCTTTACTGATGACATGATAGAAAACCCAAAAGACTCCACCCCAAGATTGTTAGAACTCATACAGCAATTTGGCAGTGTGGCAGGATACAAAATCTACAAAATCAATGCCCAGAAGTCAGTGGCATTTCTATACACTAACAATGAGATGAAGAAAGAGAAATTAAGGAGTCAATCCCATTTACAATTGAGCCCAAAAGCATAAGATACCTAGGAATAGACTTAACCAAAGAGGTAAAGGATCTATACCCTTAAAACTATAGGACTCTTCTGAAAGAAATTGAGGAAGACACAAAGAGATGGAAAAATATTCCATGCTCATGGATTGGCAGAATTAATATTGTGAAAATGTCAATGCTACCCAGGGCAATTTACACGTCTAATGCAATCCTTATCAAAATACCATGGACTTTCTTCAGAGAGTTAGAACAAATTATTTTAAGATTTGTGTGGAATCAGAAAAGACCCCGAATAGCCAGGGGAATTTTAAAAAAGAAAACCATATCTGGGGGCATCACAATGCCAGATTTCAGGTTGTACTACAAAGCTGTGGTCATCAAGACAGTGTGGTACTGGCACAAAAACAGACACGTAGATCAATGTTTATTTGTTTATATACAACATGATTATATGTGTATAGAATCCTCGGCAACTGGTTTTTATAATTTCATTTCTATTAATCTCTATGTTATAATGTGGTCAATAAAAAAGTCTTATTTTCATTTTAACTGAATTAAGCATGTTCACTGAGCAATTGTAACTTTAAATGGAGAGTATATATGTAATAGAAATTAACCCTTTATTGGATACCGTGCATGTTCTCAACTTTAAAATATTTATAATTTTATTCATAATTATTCATGTTGAGCCTAGATAATTTCAAAAACAAAGACCCCCCAAAAAAAACAAAGACCCAAGGAACATATATTTAAGAAGTCAAGTGTATTTTTATATTTAAGATTGTCAAACAAATGAAATAAATTAATATAGATTTTAATAAAGCACATAAATTTTAAGAATTTTTACAAGCTACAAAATTTGAATTTAACTTTATTCTTAAGAAGCTTTTAAGTTTTAGACACAGTTTACAGTTCTACTAAATGACTTATCCATTCTAAAAAGTAATTCTAAATATCCAACTGAGAAACCCATGAGAGTCTACTAGAAAATATCTAACTTTTCTGCTGGAGGGATGACTAAATATATAAGAAAACAATTTCAGTTGGAACATCTTACCATTCTGAGTTCTTTTAAAAAAATCTGATTCTCATCACTTCTTTTTGGAAAGTTATTTTCTTCATTCTCATCTTGATTTCCTTTGAAACTTGTGAACATGTTAATTTTCAGTTGACAGGTTTTTTTCCAAATCTCACTTTATGCAGCTTTATCACTAAGCATAATGATTTAACTGTAACAAATGGAAATAATAATAAAGATGATAATAAAAAACCTTAAGTAATTTATGTTTGGTGTTTTATTCTTTCTGTGCATTTCAATGTAATACATATGCTTAAGAGTGACAATGGTCAAACAACCCTAAAATCAACTAAATTAAAAATCAGCTACTAAATAATCAAGGGTAAATGTTAGTATTGCTAAAATACTACAATTGAGGAATGATATTTGCCTTGTGAAATTAAGCTTCACATTATATTGCCCGGATTCTTATTAAATTTTGCACATATATTTCAAATTTGTAAATTTGCCTATAGCCATAAAAATAAATATTTATTTTTTTTGTGCCAAACACTTATCACAGCTCCACAACCCTGAAAAAAAATTGAATGTAGAAGGTTCATGGTCACAAGTAGATAAGAAATAATATTTAGTTTTCCTAAAAACTTTACTTTTTAACAGACTTCAATCAAGATCTCTTTCATAATGTCTTTTGTGCTTTGCATCCAAAATGCACACTAAAATGAGATTCATTTTTCATTATATCATTGTCATTTCAGAGCATAAAAATGCAGAATTAGCATCAGCATTAGTTCCACAAAGTACTTTCTTCAGATTAAAAGTCAGCAAATTATTGTAAACAACATGATTTAATTCATTGGCAGTGATATTTTTGGCAGCTCAGTCACTGTTAGAGTTATGTTAGAATTATTTTTTTTATTAGCAAGCATGATGTAAGTGATGTGAGAAACAACTGTGAAATTATAATCTGCATAATAGACAATTCTGAAGCAGTTATTTCTCCTGTTTCCATGTGCTTTTGAGAATGTGAAAATAAATTTAACTTCCAACCATTCTTCATATGTTTTTCTGTACTAACTAGGAATACCAAATGTTCATTTGTGATAGCAATACAATTCAAGAACAAACATAATCCAGGGATTTATATAAGCAGAATTGATGGCATAATAAAATATTGTTATTGTATAGGAGCCCAATTGCTTTTTGAGTAAACTTTCTGGATATTTAACAATCTGGCCAGACTTTCTCGTAGCATCGAAGGTTTGAGGTTGTGGTAGATAATTTAACTACTCACTATAATTACCTTCTGAAATGTACAGGTTATGTGTTTCAAAAATTCTCTAATTTTGATTTTGTCAAAGTAGACTTCTATTAAAATTATATAATCTCTAGAGGAATAGATGAAATAACAAAATATTAATAAAATTAAAAAGATATCTGATAAGAGCAATAAAGTGCTCTTATAGAAATAGAAACATATTTGATGTTTAAACATTTAAGTAATTTGTGTACTAATAGAACTATATAGAAATGAAAAATGAAAAGTTGTAAACAGATGTGTATTATTTTGAATAATATGGGAAAATTATTTCTAAACACTTAAGCTAAGTGGAATACATTTAATGATGTTAATCAGCATATATTTACACTTGGGAGTCTCTTGGCAGTTAGAATTTGCATTGAAATTTACTTGAAAGTAAATCCGTCAAAAATTTTGCAATTTATTGAATCCATATGATGTAAAAGAAATAAGACTTTTTGTGTGCAGGTACCTCAAATCTAAGTGACAGGATGACACAAGGGAATAATTAAATACATTATGTACAGGACATAATGTATCCGTTATCGTGAGGGTAAGTCTTCAAGAGACATAGGAATATACAGGCTGAAATATTGTCGAGACAAGATACTAATTGTTCTTCCTTCCTTTAGCAGAGAATACAATTAGCAGTTTCTTATAACTCAGTATATATTTTACAACATTCTCTAAAAAGGAAGCCCATAGATTGGAAATTCTTCTGAAAAGATAATATAATTTTTGAGCATAAAAGTGTAGTATTAAGTCAATAATTAAAGTTTGCCAATTTATTGAACTTACATTTTTCAGATAATCTGGCCATCATCTGGCTTCGAAGCTACTTTTTTCTATCATTTCAGTTTCTTCTGCTCCTAAGATCACCTCCTTTCAATAAGACCTTATAAACTTGACTAATGAAGTTGGAAATTTTATGTAAACCTATTGTACACGTTGGTGCGTGCATGTGTGTATGTGTGCTTGTGTTCAGGTTCACTGAAATCTTATAATCACAGAATGAAAAAAAGTTTAAAATAATAGAAGGAACTACTTCACACTTTTTAGTGGGAGATAAACTATTTTTTGACTTCTTGATGTTTAAGAATAATCAACAGAAAGAAAACAGGATCTGAGCAAGTACTTGGACTACACAGTAGCTTCCATATGTTGATGTTTCTAGTATGACAAGATATAAATCATCTTTAGTTTAATCCCTAAAACTTTCTGGAATAAGCATCCTTGTTTTCATTTATTGTTGGAGAAACTAAGGCCAAAAACATTAGAGATATTTAAATTTTACTCGCCTGGTCATTGAGAGACACTAGATTCAACTGGATGTCGACTAGCTTTATAGCTGATGTCTTTTTGAAAGAAAAACATATGGATCCTCATATATCATTCCTCTGCCTTTAATATTACCCTGTTATAAAAATTTTATATTTACATTTTGCATGTTTTCATTATACCAAAGGACTTTTCAATTAAATTAAAACAAATCAGTGAACATACTGTCAAAGTAAGTGTTTAATTGAAAAAGCAAAACAACAATGAGCAAATTAACACTTTCCAACACGTTGTAACAGTGTTTAAATCCACCTAAAGATAGTAATTTAAAGTATGAATTATTATTAAATATAGTGTCATTTAAATACCACAAACATGCAATTTTCTTGATACAGCATTATAAACAGCAATGTCACTTGTCAAATTGGGCTTTTTTATTGTGGTTACCTTAACTTGTGCATGATAATGGGTTTTCTCTGACACCGTCAGATTAGAAACAGATAACCAAACACCTATAAACAGCTTATACTTAAGCTAGTATGTCACAAATGGCATTCTATCATTCTATACCTTTAATATATTTGTGCTTTGCCAAATTACTATGTTCTTTAGGTATTTCACTATTTTTACAGAAATGAGAAAAGATAAAGGAAGTTGTAAATAGAATATAAAAGAAGGAAAAAGGAAGGACTAAAGATTGTTTTAAACATTAATTAATAAATGTTTACATTAATGTTTAATTAATTAGTTAATTAAACATTATATTTTTAGATAATACATTTAAGTTTATATTTTCTCTGAGAGTAATACATTACTGAAAGTGTGTGTCTGTGGATATAAGAATGTGTGTATGTGTGTGGATATGATCTTGTATGCATATTATACACACCTCTACCATATTGTGATTAACATGAAATAAATACCCAACAAGTACATAAATGTCCTATTGTCTTCTCTCTGTTGGAAGATGGTACTGAGAATTGACAGGACAATAATTTAACTCAGGATATGGGAGAGAAAATAAATCAAAAGTTCTGATATGTAGATGGAATCAGAGGTCCAGAAGAAGAGAAAATGGAGCAGAGCAAATATTTGAAGGGATAAAGGAATAATGACCCCAATTTTTCCAAAATTGAGATACAACCCACAGTTTTAAGCAGCTCAGTGAACTTCAAATGTGTTTGTGTGTATGTGTGTGTACACCTAGGCACTTGACAATAAAGTTATGAAAACCAAAGAAAAGATATTTTTAAAAATCAGGCAACTGGGGAAAATAAGTAAAATACGGAGGGGACCATGAATAAAAATTGTGAATGACTTCTCATGAAGGTCAAGGGAGAGACAATGGAATGCTTTCTTAAATGTTAAAAAAAAAAAAGTCATCCTACAATTCTACATCTACTAACAATACCCTTCAAAACTGATAGATAAATAAAAATATTCAAAAACACATAAGAGCTGAGAGAATTCATTTGAGAGGAGACAATGTCATAATCAAAATATGAACCATAGGCTACTACTTTCTCATTCAAATCACCACTAATTTTGTTATAGTTTTCCTGTTATTAGAATTAATTTATGTTCATCAACTTTTCTTTCACACAACTTAACACTTGGGATTCATCTATTTTTTTTTTATATATCAGTAGTTCGTTACTTTTCTTTATTCAACAATGCTGCCCCATTATATGAATATATCGCAATATATTTTCCAGTTCTTGATGAAATTTGGGTGTTTCCAATTGTTTATCTATTGTTTGTCTATTCTGAACAAAGCTACTCTAGATATCATTTTACAAATATGTTTGCAGGCATATATTTTAATTTCTCTTCTCTAAATACCTAGGAATGCTAAGTATATGTCTCATTTTAAATAAACTATCAGTTGTCCAAAATAATTGCAACATTGCCAGTGGGTGTATGTGTACGTATGCCTATGTAAGACACAGAAAGAGAGAGGGAGAGAGAAATGAAACTAAATTATGGTCCTAATTTACATTGCCTAATAAATATTGACATTGAACATCTTTTCCTATCTTTATTGGCTATTTGTATATCTTCTTTTACACTTGGTTAAGTATTCTACTCATTTTATTTTTAATATGTAGGAAATCTTTATATGTTATTGACATTAATTTTTTGTCAGAAAAAATAATAATTTTGGGATTATTTTCTCCAATTATGTCTCTTGCCCAATAACTTTTTTCGTGATTTCTTTTGACTAGCACTTATTTAAAATTCTATGCCTAATTTATTTTTTTCTTTTTATAGGTGTATATAATAGATATTCTTTAATTATCTCAGCCTGATAGCTGCAAAAATATTATCCTGTGTTTTCTTCCAAAAACTTCATATTTTTAGCTTTTACACATAGGCATATAATTTTTTGTCATTAATTTACATACAGAGACTGGTTTAGGTAAAAATTCATGTTTTTCTTTATGTAGATATTCAGATGTTCCAGTTCCATTCATTAAAAAGATTTTTTTAAAATTTTATTTATTTATTTGAGACAGAAGTTGTATGAGAGAGAAAGCACGAGAAGGTGGTGGGTGAGGGAAAAGCAAACTCCCTGCTGAGGGGGGAGCTGGATGTGGGGCTCAATCCTGGGACTCCAAGATCATGACCTGAGCTGAAGGCAGATTCTTAACTAACTTAGCCACAAAGGCACCGCTCCATTTGTTAAAAAGACTTTTGTGTCCCAGTGGATTGACTTGGTACCTTCATCAAAATTTAATTGTTGGGATCCCTGGGTGGTGCAGCGGTTTAGCACCTGCCTTTGGCCCAGGGCGCGATCCTGAAGACCCGGGATTGAATGCCATGTCAGGCTCCCGGTACATGGAGCCTGCTTCTCTCTCTGCCTATGTCTCTGCCTTTCTCTCTCTCTCTCTCTCTGTGACTATCATAAATAAATAAAATAAAAAACAATTAAAAAAACTCAATTGTTTATATATGCATGGATCCATATCTAAAAGCTACCCCAGAAGGACTCTCTCATTCAAGTGGTCCATAGCTTTCTCACAGAAAATGAAGAATAAGAGTCCCAATAAACTCTAGGAATACAGGCCATCCACAATATAGTAACTAATCACTGAGGCAAAATTCATATGCAATAACTGGATATAAAGTATACAGTTCTATAAATTTTGGCAGACATATATAGCTAGGATTAACACAGTCTAGATAATTAACATACCCATTAACTCCAAAAGTTTCTTTATGCTCTGATAATTTCTTCTGATATACCTTATCCTCAGCAACCCCTGATATGCTTCATGCCACCAGAGATTACTTTGCATTTCTCAGAATTTTCTTTAAGTGGATATCTTCAGTATGCACTCTTTTCTTTTTTAAGTAAATGAAGAGGCTGGTTCTTTTACTCACCATAATTATTTTGATAACAAGATTTCCCAAACAGATGATGAAAAGGAATCTGACAAACTCATAACCATTATGATAAAATTCTCAACAACCTATGTAGAAAATCCACAAAAATCTACAAAAATTCCCAGCTCTAATAAATGATCACAGAATGGTCAAATGCAAAAGTCAGTGGTTTTCATATATACCAGCAATGAAAAATTGAATTTTAGATTAAAAACCATTTACAATAGCCATATTTTAAACAGTCCATATTATATGCCATTTATAATAACACTTTTAGTGAAATATTTAATGAATATTTAATATTTAATGAAATACTTAAGGTCGTGTTTTATAAAATTTTACATGACCTATATGTGAAAACTATCAAATTCTGATATAATAAATCAAAGAAGATTACATGTAGTTGGATGGATTAAAAGAGCCAATATTGTAAAAAAGAATGAAATCTTGCAATTTGCAACAAAACGGCTGGAATTAGTATAATGCTAAGTGAAATAAGTCAAAGACAAATACTATAGGATTTCACTCATATGTGGAATTTAAGAAACGAAACAAATGAACAATGAAAAAAGAGACAAGCCAAGAAATATACTCTAAAGCATAGAAAAGGAACCAATGGTTTCCAGAGGAGAGGTAGGTAGGAGGATAGGTGAGATAGGTGATGGGGATTAAAAAGCACACTTATCATGATGAACACTGAGTAATGTATACAATTGCTGAATCATTATATTGTATACCTGAAGCTAATATAATACTATATGCAAAATATACCTTTAAAAAAAAAGAATAAATGTAGGATCAATGAAAACCCACTTAAAAGAGTGAATTTTATAGTATGTAAATCATACCTCAATAAAACTGTTGAAATAAATAGATACAATATTTAAACATTAATTAAGAATCAATATTGTTAAAATCTAATTTCTTCCCAATTTATCTAGACTCAACCTAATCCCAATCAAATCCCAGCAATATAATTTGCACCAATCATCAAGCCGATTCTAACATTTGTATGGAAACATAACCTAAAGTAGTCAAAACTGTATAAAAGAAGGCAAACAAAGTTGGCAAACTCAGACTGTTCAATTTCAAGATTTACTATAAACCTATAGGACATCACAGTTTTGACAAAAAAAAATAGATGGTGTAGATAAATCAAAAATAATACAGAGGCTGGAAAGATAGCCAAACAAAATGACCATTGACAGGAACTAAAGACAATTCAACATAGAAATAATAGTCTTTTCAATATATGGTGCTGGAAAATTACATGTCCACCTCTTTAAATAAAAGAATCTAGAAACAAACTCACAGATTTTACATCTGTCACAAAAATGAACTCAAATGGATCATAGACCTAAATGTTACATGTAAAAAACAAAAAACAAAAAACAAAAAACAAAAACCTTCTAGAAGAAGCACTGGAGATCTATGTAACCTTAGTTTTATGATGTGTTTTGAAATAAAATATCAAAAACTTGATCCATGAAATAAAATATTGACAAGTTGGACTTCATTAAAATTAAAACAAAATACAAGCCACAGACAGGCATGCTAAGTGAAATAAGGAATTTGCAAAACATATAACCAATAAAGGAGTGTACCCCAAATATACAAGAGTACTCAATTCTCACCTGTATGGAAACACAAAACCCAATTAAAATTCAATTAAAAAATAAGCAATAGATCTGAATAGACATTTCACAAAAAAATAAACATATGGCAAATAAACATATAAAAATGTGTTCAGGATTATTTGTCATAGAGAATTGTGAAGTAAAACAAAAAAGAGGTATCACTACACAGTCATTGGAACAGTTAAAATCCAAAAAGTTGACAATACCAAATGCAGATGAAAATACAGAACAACCAAAATTCTTTGCTGGTATTAATGCAAAATGGTACAGCATCTTAAAGACTTGGCAGTTTCTTATAAAACTAAATATAATCATGCCATATGATCAAGCAATTGGGCTCTTAAATATTTATCTGATTTAAAATTTATGTCTACACAAAACCTTCATGCAAAGATTTATATCAGTTTTATTCATAATTACAAAATACTTGTAGTAAACAAAATGACCATCAACCTGTAAATAGATAAATTGTGTACTTCCATGTAAAGGAATATTATTTTGTGATATAAATAAATAGGTACTGAGAATTAAGGAATACACCTGTTGTGATGAGCACCAAGCATTGTGTAGAAATGTTGAATCTCTATATTGTACACTTGTAATGAATATTACACTGTTTGTTAACTAACTGGAATTTAAATACAAACTTTAAAAAAGATAAAGAAATAAGGGGTCAAGTCATGAAACGCAGGGAGAAAAGTCCGCATGCTATATTTTTCCATTAATAGGATATTTTGGGGAAAGGACAACTATAAAAAGATCAACGAGTGCCAAGGGGTCAGAAGGAGAGAGAAGGGGAAGAGCTGAATTGGTGGAACATGGAGAAATTTTTAGGTTTGTGAAATTATTCTGTATGATACTTCAATAATGGATTTGTCAAAACTCATCAGGATTTACAGAATAAATAGGGATTCTTAATGTATGCAAATTAAAGAATATCACTCAGAAGATTGGTAGATTCCAGTATAAAGTACACAATGAAAAAAGACGCTGACTGTATTACAATTATGAGCTAGCCTCTCAGGAGGTGGTGGGCAGGAAAGGTGCTAAACCATGAAATTTGAAAATTAGTGCAATGTTAAGGAAAAAAAAGAAGGGATAAAAAGCCAAAAAATACCGTGAAGAGATGATACACTCCAATTGATAAAGTCATTTTCCATGGGAATATAGACTAACAATTCTTAATATAGCTATAGATGCATACTGAAATTAAATAACTAAGTAAATCGATGATGGATGATGAGAATCAGGTTTATGATTGTTAAGGTAGAAAATTACAGACAACGGAAAAAAGCTAGAATAATTCATATGGATTAAAGTTGGAGTCATCAGTATGAAATTAGTTTCAGTATAATATAGATGTGATTGGTTATAAAAAGAAATATTTATAGACATGTGTATGTATGTATTTATAGACATGTACATACACGGCTTAGTATACACATACATTTTCTTGCTCCATCAGCTCAGAGAGCTTAGAAGCAATGACACACCAGTAGAAATAAGCACGCCTAAATCTTCATTTCTACTACTGCTCCCCAAGAAAAAGAACCAGGCTCCTTTGAGAAATGTCTAATTCTGGGGCAGGAACAAGATAACCCTTGAATATCTTGTAGTGTAAGAAAGTAAGAAAGGAGCAAATAATATTTTTAAAATTATATGTCAAAGGAACACAGGTGCCAGTGGAAAGAGCTCCAAATAGTCAAAACTGGAACAATTTGAGCAACAAAATAAAGTATTGAGCTTTAAAGTATAAAATAAAATCCATGAGTTCATACTGCTATAAATGATTGACTGAATGAGTAACACGGAGAGAAGAGACAAATCTCCCATACAGATGAATTCCAAATAATTTATGTAGACATCTCACCCTTAAGGAAGAGGAACATAATTCACTCTTCCTTAGATGTGGCTTCACAGAGTGTCCTTCTGAAGACTACAATCTGGAAATGAAATCAGAATAGCTTCACAATAGGGAAATCTAACAATCTCAGTCATTTCGTCAAAATCAAAATCAACAATATTGACAGCATATACCCTTGTGATGATGTGATGAAATTGATACTTTACATCTGTAATCTTCCTCTGTGCCTGCCCACCAGAAAACTTTGAATTCCAACCAGGAAACATTCCACAGAATACCTGATGAGTATTACTCAAAATTAGTAAAGTCATCAAAAACAAAGTCTGAGAAACTGGCATAGCCATTACGAGTTTAAGGACAGATGGCAACTACATGTAATATGTATACCCTGTTGAAAATCATCAAGTAAGGTTACTTTGCTGCCCAGAAATGGTCATTGCTCAGTGAGAGGAGATAATTTTTAAAACAGTTCTTTAATCGGGACCTCAATTAAACACACGGGTAAAATAATAAGAGGTTGAAAGCAAAAATAAAGGCAGGAAATTATTTCTACCTTCACAAAATTTACATCCTAGCAGTGAAATTATTTGTCACTCTCAAAATCCCTGGAATGAGGAATGAGAGCAGGGATTCCAGGCTGTAGACATCAGTGAGAGACAATTTGAACCTAAATTAAAACCTGGTGATTCTTGTTTTTGAAGAAGGACATTCAAGTTTTAATAAATATTTACTAAGCCCTATAATATGTATGAGACAATCTAAGGCAGATCCCTGTCCCTGGAGTTACATTCTAGTAAAAGCAAAGAGAATGGATAAAGAAATATGCATACTATATACACATGCATATACTATATACAAAGATATATGTATACTATATACATACACATATGCATATATGCATATACATATATGTATATAATATAATATATTATCATATATTATATTATATATATTATATATATATTATATTCTAGTAAAAGTGAAGAGAATGGATACAAAAAATATGTATACTATATACACATATATATGCTACATATTATGTATGTATATATAGTATATAGGTATATGATATATATGATCATATATTGTTAATATGTATACATATAATTTAAGACAATGGTAAGAACTATTAATAAAATGAATGTAAAGGGGTGGAGAGTGCTTGAGGAGAGGCAGGAGCTTTTAAATCTAATACGGTGGTCAGAGATTATGTCTCTGAGAAGGAACATTTAAGCTAAAACTTATGATAAGAAAGTACTAGAAATTTTGATTATACTGATGGTTTCTTGGGCATCTAAATATGTCAAAACTTATCAAATTATACACTTTCAATGAATTATTTACTACATGCTGATTATACCTCAACAAGACTTTTTTTTTTTTTTTTTAAAGTTTAAGACACAAAGTTGTCTAGGCATATTCAAAGATATTTGTCTCAGGAGAGAGTAAGCTGGATGTTGTCACATGTCACCATATGTCACATATGGTGAGGAAGGCATCTTTCTAGGCCAACAGAGATCAGTGGTGGTCTCTGGGTCTTTGGGCCCATAGGCTCAGAAGCTCCATCTTACAGCATTTGTAAATTTGTTTCTGTGTGTGGTCATGTTTCCCTTGGGTCACTCCTGGATTTGATTAAAATACTGCTAAATGTGAAGCCACTATCATTATAGGCAATTAATAGGCAGTTCTACATCCACAGTTGGGTCTAAGAAATGAGGGAAATAAGCAACTGAAGAGAAACTACCTGATAGAAAGCAGAGGGTATGTTTCTAAAAAGTGAGAAGTGGCCTCTGGGAGAGAAATAGCAGTGGTCATGCGTCCGGCAGCTGGCTGAGTCAATAAACCAATGGGCCAGATTTGGGAAACGAGAAGCATTTACCAGGGTAAATACACAGAATGAAAATTTGCTAAGCAATTTGAGCATCTGCAGCCTATAGCAGCTCCAAGAATTCTATATCAAAAAGGCCAACATCTATTATGCAGTTGGAAGAAGTATCTCGGTACTGGGTTTTTCCTTGTTGCATTTAAAATGCAAGCACACTGTTTCTGATTAGATAGTATGTTTTCTTTGGGTGGCTTCCAGAATCCGATGGAGATCTCAGTAAATGGTAAAGTCTTTATGCAAAAAGTTAAGACACATGTATTTAATTAATTAATTAAATCTATACTTATTCTGTATTTATGTAAATAACCACATGCACACACACACACGCACATACACACACACACCAATATACTAGGAACTGATCTAAGCATCAGGAAAACAGCACAGAGGTAAACAAACTTCATCCCTGACGTTTAATACAGAAGTGACAATTAATGATAAACAACTAACTGAGACAATTTCAGACATAAGGTGTAGCAGAGATATAAAACGGGATTGGTCTAGGGGAAATCACTGGGAAGAGACAAAATACAAGGATAAGGAAAAGCTTCTCTGAAAATTGTCAGCTTGAGCTAAGAACAGAACGACTGTATAAGTCAGACGCGGTCAGTTCCAAGAACGTTAATTCCACAGAAAGTGAGCAGCATATGCCAAGGCCTGAGCCAATAATGAGTTTGGCATATTTGAGGAATAAGAAGCAAGCTGGTGTGACTGGAGTATAGTAATGGAGCCAGTGGTAGAAAATGAGGTTCTAGACACAGGCAATGGCAAGTTTGTGTAGGACCATGATGATGTACTAAGAGTCTCTAGGAATTTGGAAAGCATTCTAATAAGATGGGAAAACATTGACCGATTCTGAGCAGAAGAATCATTTGAACTTCAGAAACTAATGTGCTTTGTCTTAGACACTAGCTAATAAGCCCAGTACTTATTCATTATATTCACATGCTGGACTAATGGGCCAAAGGGGAGGTAATTAAATCAAGTTTCAAAAAAAGAAAAGATCAAAAAGTCTTCTTGCTTGGAATTGAATTGGTGAATTCACGGCTTAAAGGATATAACAGTGCTTAGGAAAAGCATACTCTATCCTTCTGGAAAGAACACCTGATTAGGCCTTACTTTTCTCCAGGTAGATAGTTTCTGAAAGGGGTATTGAGACATTGTAATATTAAGTAGGCTTAATCAGTTGAATTCCACTGCCTGAATTGGGACATCACCAGGTTTTGTCCTCAGGCAATTTGTCCCTTATCTCTGGCTATTTTACAGCCAACTTCTGTATTCTCAACCATTCTATTTCTTTCCTTTTGAACTCTACATACACACTTCTCTAACCTTGGACCTCTGGCTTCTAATCTGTGACTACTGCTTCAGGGAGTGTCCATTCTCCCTCTGTTTGTCTCTCTTGAACATTATGTCTTCTTCCTAGCCTCAGGATTTCTTTGCAAGGTCAGCTCCTCAGGCCAAAGGAACTCAAATCAAACTCACTGACATTGTCCCTATTCCCTGATAAGAAATCAGAAATTACAGGGAGGGAGGAGACACAATATCAAAAATATGTAGAGACTCCTGCTAGCTTGGTTTGCATTTTTGTGCATCAGGTTGTGGCAGGGAATATTCTGCATTGCAGAAGAGACTCTTGGATTTATAATCCTCCAAAACACATTTTCTGTATAGGTGTACATTAATTCCCAAGGACTACAACAACTTTTTTGAGAGAATATGAAAAATACTCTCTTTAGTGTTATGGGATCAGATCTTCAGATTTGGTTTCCTTGGCTTCCACCTCCTGCATTCCTGTCCCTCACTATTCAGTTCTTTCAAATTTATGAAATTCTATAATTCATACTAAATCCTCTATTCTCAGAATATATATTTACTGGCCTCTGTTTGTCTAAATCCAGATAGTTTGGGGCACTGAAAGTGGTTCATCTCAAAGGAACAGAACCTAAACATAAGGATCTGGAAGAGTCAATTGGATTAGATTAGAATCAAAGATAGTGATGATCTCATAAATAATGTTAAATGATCCTGATAGATAAGATCCAAAATAGCTACACAAATTTTATTTGCATGTATTGAAGGACCTAAAAAAAGTGGATTTTTACCACATTGTGGTAATAACATAATATTATGAATGAAATTAAAAGAATAAGATCATAATATGAGATGACTCCTGACTATACTAAAAATCTCAGAGAAATACAGCATGAAGTTCATGGCTTTAAGTTATTATTTTTTTTTAATTTTTATTTATTTATGATAGTCACAGAGAGAGAGAGAGGCAGAGACACAGGCAGAGGGAGAAGCAGGCTCCATGCACCGGGAGCCCGACGTGGGACTCGATCCCGGTTCTCCAGGATCACGTCCTGGGCCAAAGGCATGCGCCAAACCGCTGCGCCACCCAGGGATCCCATGGCTTTAAGTTCTGAGAAAAAAAAAAAAGAGAAATAAACAGAGAAATAAATCTTGTAGTATGGCTGTGATGGCTAATTTTATGTGTCAACTCAGCTGGATCACCACACCCAGGGAGATGATCAAACATTCTGGATATTGCTATGGAGGTGATTTTTTGAATGAGATTAATATTTATATTTGTGAAAGTCAAGTATATCAGTAACCATAGCAGGGATGGGCTTCATCTATGAGTTGACTGTCTTAACAGAACAAAGACTGACTTCTCCTGAGCCAGAAGAAATTCTTCCAGCTTTCTCCAACTGCAGGTTTTCCTGAGTCTCCAGCCTGCTGAAGTATCCTGCAGATTTTGTACTTATCAAGCCCCCACAAACGCTTGAGCCAATTCCTTAAAATAAATTTCTCTGTGTGTGTGTCTCCCTCCTGTGTGTCTCAATAGTCCTGCTGGTTGATGTTGCTGAACAATATCAAAGGTTGATCCTCTCTGTGAGTGGATTATAATGCAAATTGAATTAACAGCCATACCCACTTGTTATATATTCAAATTAGGGCATTGATTGAGGAAAAGTGAGAGTTGGCAAATTTCAGTGTGTTTCTTAGATTCCTACTGTCATTTCAAGGGAGATCTCCAAATGAGCTCCCTTGATCTTTGTTGGCAATCTTCTGAATTTTGCAGAAGTTCTTAGGACTTTACCCCAATCTCCAGCTTTCCTAATAGCCAGTTACTATGTAGTTCCTATATTAAGCCTTTTATACTGAGAATGCTTACAGTAGATTCTGTTCTCCTGGCCTGGTTTATAAACTATACCAACACCCAGAAAATAACAAAAATGTGAGCAAGAAAGTGACAATGACAGAGTAAGGAAAAGAGATATAAATAGAAATAGTTTTCACCTTCATGAACTCAAATTTTACATTGAAAGAAAAAAGTTTCAGTAAAATATCACAGGTGATACCAAAATATAAAATAATTATTAGTAGAGTCAGTAAGTTCCCAGGTGAAGTAGATCTTTAAAACATCTAATATATCAAAGAATCAAGGAAAATTTTGAAATTGTACAAAAGACTCAAAGGTGATAATAGTAAATACTGCTTACATTAAGAAAATAATAGTATGATCCCAATTCAACTGTCATTCTGAAAATTTTTACTAAGACAAACAAATCCTGTTATTTTATCCTCATTATACCCAACTTTTAAAAACATGGGTTCAATATTATATATTTTCACTAGATTTATTTGTTTAATTAATTATTATTTATGCCTCTAAATCTTTCAGACTGACTTATAAAAGTTCATGCAATGTGATGAAAATTAACAAATTAAAGATAGTTTAGAAGATATCAAAACAAGGTTGAGAAGAGTTAGAATCAAGAAAAAGGATAAAACAATGATTTTGAAGTTAGATCCAGTTTTCATACCATGTATCAAATACAAGCCTGCCTCTATAGGATTTAAAAGATTACTCAGAGGGACACCTGAGTAATGGAGTTTGTTAAGAGTTCCATCCTTGGTTTTGGCTCCGGTTGTGATCTCAGGGTCATGGGGTCAGCGATCAAGTCCCATCTTGAGCTCCACCTGGAGCCCTGCATCAAGCTCTGCATTCAGCATGAACCGGGCTTAGGACTCTCTCTCCCTCTCCCTCTGCCCTTTCTTACCATTCTCCCTATTTTCTTCTTTCTCTCTAAAATAAATAAATTAATTTAAAAAAGAAAGATTACTCAGAAAGGAAACTTTATGTTTATAATATCCACAAAATATATTAAAAAAAAAAACTTGATCTACCAGAATTTAACATCATTCAAGAATGACTTAACAGAACCTTTATTAAGCAAAGATGATTTTTCATGGGACTTAATGTACAGAAAGACTAGACTGCAGGTGAAAAACAGTAGTACTTTATAGGAAGCCAAATATCAGTTGATATGACTGAATCTTAATATCTTTTTAACACAAATGAGAAGAAATTATGTTTAATTCCAACAATTTAACTTATTTTCTCAGCTGAACTCTTGATAAATAATTGAAATGGATGTAATTAAAATTGTACTCTCTGGCAAATCTGGTGGAGCAGCAGGTCTATTCTATTCGTTGAATGTGGCTATGTAACTCTAAGGGTTAGTTTTTTTTTTTTTTTTTTTTATAAACAAATGAGCCTAATAAATACAAATGCCTTAAAAAAAGGCATGGCTTTAAAAAAAAAAAAAAAGGCATGGCTTTAAATAGAAAGCAAATAAAATACTGTGAATTTGCCTTAATATTAATGTTTCTAGGATGAACTAATGACCAATCATTATTCCCAATGTCATCTCCCAATGATGTAACAGAAAGTGGTTGTTTTAATTTCCTATTTCTGCCATAACAAATTATTACAAACCTAGTGACCTAAAGCAACACAAATTTATTCTGTTACATATATGGAGTTTAGAATGCCAAAATAGTAAGCATATCTGCATTTCTTGTAGAGATTGTGGGGAGAAACTCTTTGCCTGCTTTTTCTATCTTCTACAGATTTAGAGATGGCAAATAAGCATATAAAGACGTTTAACACCATACACTATTAAGGAACTGAAAATTAAAATAACAAGATAACATATCTATTAGATTGGTCAAAACTCAAAACACTGACACCATCAAAGGCTAGTGAAGAAATTGTTCCACAAAAAAAAAAAAAAAAAAAAATGTTCATTGCTGGTGGGAATGTAAAATTTCATAGTCACTTTGGAAAAGAATTTGGCAGTTCTTTATAAAACTAAGCATAATCTTACCATATGATTCAGCTATTATGCTCCTTGCAATTTACCCAAATGAATTGAAAACTTGTGTCCATAAAAAAACATGTATACAATGTTTACAGCAGTTTTGTACATAATCAAAAACTTGGAAGCAGCCAAGATGTCCTCTAGTAGGTGAATAGATAAACTATGGTTCATCCAGACAATGGAGTATTATTCAACACAAAAAAGAAATGAGCTAGCAAGTAATGAATAGATATGGAAGAACTAGAAATACATATTAATAAGTGAAAGAAGTCAATCTAAAAAGGCTACATAATATGTGATTCCAATGATATGACATTCAGGAAAAGGAAAATTATGGAGATAGAAGATTAGTAGTTGTCAGGATTAGGGGCGGAAGGAATGATTAAACTAAGCACGGATTTTTAGGATAGTGAAACCAATATGGATGTTGCTTCAGTGGTAGACTCAGATCTTTATACATTTGTCAAAAACCATAGATCACACAACACTGAGAAGGAACCCTAAGATACACTTCAGATTTTGGGTGATCAGTATAGGTTCATTGCTTGTAACAAATGTATCACTCTGTCAGAGGATGTTGAGAGTGAGGGAGGTGGTGCATGTGGGTGGGTACAGGGGATATATGGGAAATCTCTGTACCTTAAAAAAAATAGTATAACATCTATAATGAATAACAAAAGTTAGCTAGTAGAATGTGTATGTGCTCCTGACATCCAGCTTATGTTAAGGTGATTAAGAATTTTTCAAAAATATTTATTTATTTGTTTTAGAGAGTGAGAGTGAGAGTGAGAGCTTGGGTGTGGGGGCAGAGGGAGAGAGAGAGAAACTTAAAGCAGACTCTGGGCTAAGCATGGGGCCTGATGCAGGGCTCAGTCTCACAACCCTGAGATCATGACCTAAGCTGAAATCAAGAGTCAAAGGCTTAACCAACTGTGCCACCCAGGCGCCCCAAGATGACTAGGAAATTTTTAAAGAGAGGTATTGCCACATCTGCCACACACCTCCTACTTGTGAAAATGTTACCATTTCCATTGGTCTGATACTGGAAGTTTTATTGATATACTTTCCGTATAAACATCTGTAATTAGGAAAGTAATCTACTCGACAGATACATTTGTTCATGTTAATAGAGTCAATAATGTGTGACATATTGACTAGAATCACAAATAAACTAATACTGTTTTTAGTAGATTTGAAATGTTCCCTGGTATAATAATAATAAAATACATACTTATACATCCTAGATTTGTATTTTATAAAGGAAAAAGTCCAAAATTAAATTTAGGTGAAACGCCTCATAAAGTATAAAAATTCTATTTTGAGGCCAATTATAGGTTTGATTCATTTGACAATGAGCAAAATAAACTCTTGGTTCAATGTCATGGGCTATGGTTATGGAATTAATACAAGTACATAAGTTAGTGAATGTCTAAATCTGCTATTATAACACCAACATATATCTAGAGGCAACAGACTTCCCATAGAAACTAAGTTGCATAATTTTGGGGGTGGTATCTTTATTTATTTTTATTTTATTAACTTTCTAACTAGCAGTATAGTATTACATAATTTGTCTGAAACTTCCTTGAAATATATATTTTTTTTCTAGAAAGAAAGAAAAAGCAAATGTTATAATGACTTACATATTAGCGTAAAAAGATCATTGCAGTCTATTTGTCAGTAATGTTCCATCCCTATTATAGCCCAGACAATAAGCTATATATTTTGTTTTGTTTTTAAAGATTGTATTATTCATTCATGATAGACACACACACACACACACACACACACACACACACACAGAGGCAGAGACACAGGCAGAGGGAGAAGCAGGTTCCATGCAGGAAGCCTGATGTGGGACTCCATCCCAGGGCCTTGGGGATCATGCCCTGAGCCAAAGGCAGATGCCCAACTGCTGAGTCACCCAGGCATTCCCAATAAGCTACATGCTTTAATAACTTTTTTTTATTTCATACTAAGAAATACTGTTGATGTATATGTTAGAAGTAGCCAAAAATTATACTATGCTTCTCACAATGCATCATTTTCCAACAAGTAAATGCTTGATACCATAAAAAAGGGAACACAAATTATTCTCACAAAATGAATTATGCTTCAGAAGTCATAAACAAAAATGAAAAATTACAAAGCAGGCTAAAAAAAGAGGTTTTGAAAATCATGTTTTGTTTCCTCCCACCTTTTTTTTTTTTTATAACTTCAGAGTAGATTCAACCTGAATTAAGCAGCAGCACTTCAAAGACTTTTCATAAATGATGTCAAGTAATTTCAATTGAATTGAAGCTGCCAGGTTCAGGAGAGATATTGAAGGTATTAGAACCCTAAGGATACTAGAAACTTCACTAGTTTCAAATTAATTTAAAGTATATTAACATCAAACACTGGGAAATTCAGGTTAGTGATAGTGTTAGAGAATGACTTTGGGGCTACTATTCTTGGCTTTCCTTTTGAGTTGTTATTTATCATTGAAAAGCTATATATAGCCTCTATAAATGTATCTTCTAACTTTCAGAAACCAAGATTCTGTTTTTCTTGGAAATTAAATTCTTGAATGACTGGCTGTGATTTAGCCTGTTTAGATATATTTACTTCTCTGAGAAATTATCTACTTATCAACATAGAAGATAGTTTGTATGTTTTTATGCTGCTCCAAAATTCCAGTTAATTTATAACAAAATGAATCAAATCTCCCTGTACTATTATTAGTAGAATTATACTTTAACTTTGCTTTTATGCAATAGGAGAAATGGAATTGTAGGTTTGCTTCTTCACTCTACAATCTAGAAATTAGGGACGCCTGGGTGGCTCAGCATCTGCCTTCAGCTCAGGGCATGATCCCAGGGTCCGGGGATTGAGTCCCTCATCAGGCTCTCTGCGAGGAGTCCGCTTCTTCCTCTGCCTATATCTCTGCCTCTCTCTGTGTCTCTCATGAATAAATAAATAAAATATTTTAAAAACAATCTGGAAGTTAGAATCTAAGTGAAATTCTTGATACCAGAATATTTAATCTCTATCAATACAGATAAAGGCAAAGCTGGCCAAATAATATTTGCAACTAGAAGAATTTTTTTAAAGATTTTATTTATTTATTCATGAGAGACAGAGAGAGAGAGACAGAGGAAGAAGCAGGCTCCACACAGGGAGCCTGATGTGGGACTCGATCCCAGGACTCCAGGATCATGCCCTGAGCCAAAGGTAGAGCTAAACCACTGAGCCACCCAGGCTGCCCATAGAAGAATTCTTTTTTTTCATGAGAGAAAAAAAAAAAATCTTAAGTGATACTTTTAAAGAGATTGCTGTCACTTCCCCTTTTCCACATCCTCACTTATAATTAGCAACAGCATTCTCTGAACATATTTTAACAGGTATATGGAAGTGTTTGCTAGACTGATGTTCACATATTTTATAAAATCCAATAAGTAAAAGAACAGCAAATACAGGACTGTGTTTCCAGAATTTAAGAAATCTTTAGAGAGATAGCTTTGATGCAGTTTATATTAAATAACCATGGATTTGAAGGTTTCTACTGGAATGTCATGCAAGTGACAGGAAAAAGGCTTTTAAACCTTCTCTATTTTGCTGTCAAATGACCGAAACTTTCTCCATCTACCTAATTCAGAACCTGCAAGCTACTATTGCAAGAAGAAATTATTTTTGTGTTCTATTAAATTATCCATCTTTATTATAATACAAGTCTTTATATCCAACAGGATCAGAAACCATAGGTGGTAGATTAATCAAGAAACAGGTGAATATAGAATAAGAAATCATAAAGCAATATGTATACATTGCACATTTGTTCTTAAATTTTGATTTTAAGATTGCATTCACTTACAAACATCACATAAGTCAAAGAATATTTTATGCGTTCTTTTTTTCCATTGAATCTGTTTTACTGATTGTCCTTCTTTAGGTTTTAATTTTATTTTTTTGAGAGACAGAGTGAAAGCAATGAGGGATGATTGGAGGGAGAGGGAGAGAATCCTAAGTAGACTCCATGTTGGGTTCAAGCTCTACATAGGGATCAATCCCATGACCCTGAGATAATGATCTGAGCTAAAATAAAAAGTCAGCCACCCAGCCAATTGAGCCACCCACGTGCCCCTAGATTTTTATATTAATATAACCATGACCCATTTGTCACTTCCAGTTTGTTTCAAGATTTAGATCTTAAAAACATTTAGTAACACCTGACAGAATTTATTTCAAGTTTCTTACTTTATTCTCGATTTTATTTAAACAATCGTTGGACCACATGTAATTTCACAGCATGTTTATTAGCAACTTAACTGTCTTGAATTTCCCTCAACATTTAGTTTGTTTTAATTGCAATGATTCTCTGTCTTTTTAGGCATTAATTCTTACTATTCATCAAATATTTTATTAAAAAGTGCAATTAAAATTTAAAATCCAACTTGTGCAATGATATTTGGCAACAATTATAAATGGTGCTCAGTAAGCCTTTAACTCAATTGGTGGGAGTAGCTCGGAGCATACTGAAGAGTCCATTTTTTTTTTTTTTTTTTTTATGAGACAAGGGGGAGGGTTGCTGGTGCCTGTCAGTTAAGTGAAATTTAAGAAACCTTATAATATCATCAATCTTATTCCAAAATACAATCTCACCTGTACTCTGTTGTTTCTCTGTGGAAGTCATAGTATTGTTAAATCAAGGAATGTTCTAATACAATATTTTGTTAAATATCCTTTGTAGGGATCCCTGGGTGGCGCAGCGGTTTGGCGCCTGCCTTTGGCCCAGGGCGCGATCCTGGAGACCCGGGATCAAATCCCACGTCAGGCTCCCGGTGCATGGAGCCTGCTTCTCCCTCTGCCTGTGTCTCTGCCTCTCTCTCTCTCACTGTGTGCCTATCATGAATAAATAAAAATTTAAAAAAATAAAAATAAAAATAAAATAAATATCCTTTGTATATATTTTATTTTTTCTTTAAAGTAATTTAAAATGTATATAAGGACAAAAGAAATTGAATAATGGCAACTTAAATTCCATTTTATAAAAATTGTATTTGATTCCAGAAATTATTTCTAGAAAAAAGAATTTAAAGGCCCTCAATAAAAATAGACATTTAATTTCTTAAAAAAAACAAAAAAGTACAGGTTAATATATGAAAAGATAATGTTCTTAAGAAGGAAATCAGCTTAGATTTGAAATGTTACTTCTTTCTGAAGTAGACAAACTGGAAGAAAAACTTTAAAATGACTGTATAAAGAGATAAAACAGTGACACCCCTTGAGTATAACTTTGAGAAGATATAAAATGTAGTATATATTTGAAAATAAGTCAAGTGGAGAGAATAGAATATAAAACTTCAATGAATGGGCCAAATAGAAAACAAGGTAAAACAGTAAATTTATATACAAATATACCATGAATTTACATTAAATATAAAGAAAAATAGATACCCTGTTGAAAACACAAATATAAGATGAAATTCAAAACTTAAGGCCATGTATATGAGATTATAGGAAATGTAAGCAAAATACAAGGACATAGAAAATTTGAAATAAAAAGATTTCATCATGTAAACAATAACCGATATAAATTTAGAAGAATTATAAGATTTTTCAGAATAACTTTAAAGAAGGGAACATTAGCAAGTATAAAGAGGGATGTCTTATTATGACAACATAACCAATCTCTCAGGAAAATAATATCTTCCATAAATTTGAATGTAGCCAATAATGGTACTCCAAAAATATTAATAAAATGGACATCATTAAAAGAAGAAATAGTAGGAGATTTAAGACAATTCTCTCAACAGATAATTTTTAAAATGAAGAAAACACTCTCAATATTGTTACAGAAGATCTGAAAATTTAAAAATGGCTTAGTTGAATACAACTAATACAAAACATGGCACCTGACAATAACATAACTCAAATACTTTTAAGATAATATCAAAATTTTACCTTGTTCTCAGCCATGGAAATAGCTTATATAAATTTCAAAGGATTAAAACAATTTAAAGTATGATTTCTGGTCACAGCAGGATTAAACTGTAAAATAGTAACCAAAATAAAGTAAAAAAATTTAAAAATGGCTGAAAATGAATGAATATACTTCTTAACAATCTATGGTTAAAAAAAAAAAAAACCTTGTATAATAAAATATTCTGAGCTGAATAATGATGATGTGACCAGAAAAATGTGCATTACAGTTGAAATAGTACTTAAAAACAAATTGATAGCCTAAAATCCACATATTAGAAGATAATATAGACTGAAGAATCAGTGACCTAGGCTACTATCTTAAAAAGTAAGAAAATGGGGGCACTTGGGTGGCACAGTTTGGTTCAGCATCTGACTCTTGGTTTTAGCTGGGATCATCATCTCAGGGTCATGATCTCAGGGTTGTGGGATTGCCCGTATATCTGACCCCACATCAGGCTCCACATTCTGTGTGGGAGTCTATTTGGGATTCTGTCTCCATCTTCCCTTACCCCTGTCACTTGTGCTCTCTCTCTCCTTCCCAAATAAATAATCTTTTAAAAAAGTAATATCAAAATAAAAGATGAAAGAAACAGAAAAAAAAAAAACAAAAAACAAACGCAAATATAGAATTGACCTAATCAACAAAAACAAAAAAAAAAAGTTTATTTTTTTTGAAACTTAACCCATTTTGTAAAATCTTAACTATTGAAATGATGAAGGACAAAGAAAGAGAACAAAATACTAATATTGATAATTAATTCAGAGGTATACTATAGATCAAGAAGACATTATATAAAAATATAATGAAACGATTTTACAAATTGTCAAACAACAAGTTTGACAATTTTGTTTAAATTATTTTTCGAAATTTCAACTTTAAATTGAGAGAAACAATCTGAAATATCTCATATTTATTTAAATAATTGAATTTGCTACTGAAACTCATTTCAAAAACAAAATCCTGGGATGCCTGAGTGGCTCAGCAGTTTAGCTCCTGTCTTTGGCTCAGGGCATGATCCTGGAGTCCAGGGATCGAGTCCCACACGGGCTCCCTGCATGGAGCCTGTTTCTCCCTCTGCCTATGTCTCTGCCTCTCTCTTTCTGTGTCTCTCATGAATAAATAAATAACATCTTTAAAAAAAATCCTCACCCAAATGGATTGATTAGTTCTCCAAAATAATATGTGGAAATGATAACACTAATCTACTAACACAGTCTTTCAAAGAAAAACAAAAAGGGAAAGTTTCAAAACCCATGTTATAGTCTTAAAACCCTAATAAGAATATTACAGGCAAAAAACAAACAAACGAACAACAACAAAAAAAAAAACTACAGACACAACACTGTCATGAAATATAAGAATATGTTAACAAATAAAAGTCATCAATATGAACAAGTGGAGTTTATTACAGAATGCAAGTGCTCACATGTGACAGTCTATAATTAATCTTTACAAGATGTCGGCATTGGAGTAAAAAAGAGAATTCCATAATTCTCTCCAAACATTCAAAAAAGTATTTGACAGATTTAAACACACCATCATAATTAAAATTCTTACTGAATTAGAAAGATGAGGGCATACCAGGTGGCTCAGCAGTTTAGCTCTGCCTTCAGCCGGGGGTGTGATCCTGGAGAGCCGGGATCAAGTCCCACGTCGGGCTCCCTGCATGGAGCCTGCTTCTCCCTCTGCCTGTGCCTATGCCTCTCTCTGTCTCTCATGAATAAATAAATAAATAAAATATTTAAAAAATATATGACAAATTTCCCCATCAGATAGAAATGCTAATATTAAGCTAATAGAAAAAAGAGTAAAATATTTAAAGCATTCCTCTGAAGTCTGGAATCCCCACATTTATTCAGCATTCATTTCAGTTCCTGGAAAATCACACTAAAAAAAAAATCATCTTTTGCAGACTTCACGACAAATAGCATAGTAAATCCAGAAAAATCTATAGAAAAATTATTAGAATGAATAATTCTATACAGCAAAGTCCCTGGAAATGTGAGACAATATCATTGATTTAATGTAGGCCTCTATTGATGAGTCAGTCCATTGATCGATTTTCCCACCTACCTATGTTGTGTGTATGTCTATATGCGTGTATTTCTATATGTGCGCAACAAAGAAAATGGAAATAAAATTTAAATACTATTCACTATTACATCAAAGGTTGTCATGTTTATAGCCACCACACATTTTCTACAATACTCAAAAGTAACTTATACTTTGCTGAAAATGCCTAGATTATTATCTGGCCACATGGTAGCTAAGATAAATACTCTTATGTACATGTACTGCACAAAGAAATAATAAAGGTAGGGCATTTTTCATATGCCCAAAAAAGTAAGAAAATTCATCCACATAATGCAACACCAGACTCTGTCCTACTCCTGAGTCAATGAGGTATGATTGATACATGTTCTGAATTGTGAAGAATCTCCACACTCATATATTTTAAGAGAGTCTCTCTTTTACTGCTAACTCACAATTATACCAATCTAAATCCTTTTGCATTCAAAGAGTTAGATCTGAGGTGATGAATAGATTGCATTCTAAGAATTTTATTACAATCAGTAGATTTGTCATTTTGACTAATTTTTGTTAAAATACATAATTTGAAAATAAAGAGTACAAATTCTCATGGACTGATAGTTTCCTAAATATCAAGAAAATTAATGTATTTATGTAATTTTTCAATAAAATAATCATATGTAGACTGCCATCAATTGTACATTTAAAGTAAATTTAAAAGGCTGAGAAATATATCTTTCTTTGAAAGAGAAGACTTTGAACAGAAATAGCAAGTGAGCTTTAACTGGAATGATTCTACTAAGAACAGCTCTAATTGGTTGGAAAAGTGAAAAAAGTACTCCTGTGAGTTTTCTGTGACAGTCACCCATTGTCAAAAAATGAAATGCTATGTGATTGCTTTTTGGAAATTGTCTGCCAGATGAATACAACTCATGAGAAAGTTAGCTTCAAAGGTTGATGGAGATGACTAAATTTAAATTCAACAAAACAAAAGGAAGCTATACATGAACTACAACAACCTTTAAACCTGCTTCACCCTGTATGTCTCTTTCTTCCCCCAATTTTACCCAGGAATAATTGACAGATACAATTGTACATATTGAGAGCATACAATGTGATGATTTGACATACATATACATTGTGAAATTGTTTTCAAGATCAAGATAATGAACATATTTATCAATTCACATAGTTAACTGTCTGTGTGTGTCTGTGTGTCTCTGTGTGAGAACGTTTAAGATCTACTCTCAGCAAATTTCCAGTATATAATCCCTTATTATTAGCTATAGTTACCATGCTGTACATAGAACCTTGGAACAAGTTCATCCTATAACTGACAGTTTGTACCCTTTGACTTACATCTCCCCCGTTCTGCTCCTCCCAAGTCCCTGACAAGCACTATTCATTCTCTGTATCTATGAAGTCAGCTTTTTTTTTTTTTTTCAGATTCCACATATAAGTGATACCATGTAGTAATTATCTTTCTACATCTGGTTTATTTCACTTAACATAATGACCTCTAGGTTCATCATGTTGTCCCAAATAACAGCAGAATTTCTTTCTATTTCGTGGATGAATAATATTCGTGTGTGTGTGTGTGTGTGTGTGTGTGTGTAACATTTTCTTTACCCATTCATCCATCAATGAACACTTCGGTTATTTCCACATCTTGGCTGTTGAGAATAATGCTGTAATGAACATGAATGTCCACATATATCTTCTAGTTGCTGATTTAATTTCCTTTGGATAAATATCCACAGTGGGACTGCTGGATCATATAGAAATTTTATCTTTAATTTTTGAGGAAACTCCATACCATGTTCTATAGCATTTTCAATTTATATTTCCATCAAAAATGAACAAGTGCTTTCTTCTCTCCACATGTTCACTTGCTATCTTTTATCTTTTTGCGAATTCTGACAGTTATGAAATGCTATTTCACTGTGGTTTTGATTTGCATTTCCCTAATTAGTGATGTTTCTTTTTTTTAAGTGATGTTTCTTGAATAAGAATTTCTTTAACATGGAAAATCTATTCATTCTGTGTCACTTAGGGTTTTGAGTACAGATAACCATACTTTTCTAGATAGTTTAAGCAGAAAGTTATATATTACAGTTTATTTAACTAGCCAATGAAAAAATATGGAAGAAATAGAAAATAAGATGTGAATGCTACATGGAAAAAAAAAAAAAAACAATTGCGGCCAAGGAAAATTCCTTTCCATACCACAAAATTCTTCCATCAGAAAACCACTATTTCCATCCTATTGCATTTGTCACTTAGGATGCCATGAACCAAACAGTGACCTTTTACCAGAATTGAACCAAAAGAACCAAATAGAGCAGCATACATAAAAGAAAAACGCAGGACCTCAAACACGTGGAGGTTAAGGACCATCCTGCTAAAAGATGAAAGGGTCAACCAGGAAATTAAGGAAGAATTAAAAAGATTCATGGAAACTAATGAGAATGAAGATACAACCGTTCAAAATCTTTGGGATGCAGCAAAAGCAGTCCTAAGGGGGAAATACATCGCAATACAAGCATCCATTCAAAAACTGGAAAGAACTCAAATAAGAAAGCTAACCTTACACATAAAGGAGCTAGAGAAAAAACAGCAAATAGATACTACACCCAGGAGAAGAAGGGAGTTAATAAAGATTCGAGCAGAACTCAACGAAATCAAGACCAGAAGAACTGTGGAACAGATCAACAGAACCAGGAGTTGGTTCTTTGAAAGAATTAATAAGATAGATAAACCCTTAGCCAGCCTTATTAAAAAGAAGAGAGAGAAGACTCAAATTAATAAAATCATGAATGAGAAAGGAGAGATCACTACCAACACCAAGGAAATACAAATGATTTTAAAAACATATTATGAACAGCTATACGCCAATAAATTAGGCAATCTAGAAGAAATGGACGCATTCCTGGAAAGCCACAAACTACCAAAACTGGAACAGGAAGAAATAGAAAACCTTAACAGGCCAATAACCAGGGAGGAAATTGAAGCAGTCATCAAAAACCTCCCAAGACACAAGAGTCCAGGGCCAGATGGTTTCCCAGGGGAATTTTATCAAACGTTTAAAGAAGAAACCATACCTATTCTCCTAAAGCTGTTTGGAAAGATAGAAAGAGATGGAGTACTTCCAAATTCGTTCTATGAAGCCAGCATCACCTTAATTCCAAAGCCAGACAAAGACCCCGCCAAAAAGGAGAATTACAGACCAATATCCCTGATGAACATGGATGCAAAAATTCTCAACAAGATACTGGCCAATAGGATCCAACAGTACATTAACAAAATTATTCACCATGACCAAGTAGGATTTATCCCTGGGACACAAGGCTGGTTCAACACCCGTAAAACAATCAATGTGATTCATCATATTAGCAAGAGAAAAACCAAGAACCATATGATCCTCTCATTAGATGCAGAGAAAGTATTTGACAAAATACAGCATCCATTTCTGATCAAAACTCTTCAGAGTGTAGGGATAGAGGGAACATTCCTCGACATCTTAAAAGCCATCTATGAAAAGCCCACAGCAAATATCATTCTCAATGGGGAAGCACTGGGAGCCTTTCCCCTAAGATTAGGAACAAGACAGGGATGTCCACTGTCACCACTGCTATTCAACATAGTACTGGAAGTCCTAGCCTCAGCAATCAGACAACAAAAAGACATTAAAGGCATTCAAATTGGCAAAGAAGAAGTCAAACTCTCCCTCTTCGCCGATGACATGATACTCTACATAGAAAACCCAAAAGTCTCCACCCCAAGATTGCTAGAACTCGTACAGCAATTCGGTAGCGTGGCAGGATACAAAATCAATGCCCAGAAATCAGTGGCATTTCTATACACTAACAATGAGACTGAAGAAAGAGAAATTAAGGAGTCAATCCCATTCACAATTGCACCCAAAAGCATAAGATACCTAGGAATAAACCTAACCAAAGAGGTAAAGGATCTATACCCTCAAAACTATAGAACACTTCTGAAAGAAACTGAGGAAGACACAAAGAGATGGAAAAATATTCCATGCTCATGGATTGGCAGAATTAATATTGTGAAAATGTCAATGTTACCCAGGACAATTTACACGTTTAATGCAATCCCTATCAAAATACCATGGACTTTCTTCAGAGAGTTAGAACAAATTATTTTAAGATTTGTGTGGAATCAGAAAAGACCCCGAATAACCAGGGGAATTTTAAAAAAGAAAACCATATCTGGGGGCATCACAATGCCAGATTTCAGGTTGTACTACAAAGCTGTGGTCATCAGGACAGTGTGGTACTGGCACAAAAACAGACACATAGATCAGTGGAACAGAATAGAGAACCCAGAAGTGGACCCTGAACTTTATGGTCAACTAATATTCGATAAAGGAGGAAAGACTATCCATTGGAAGAAAGACAGTCTCTTCAATAAATGGTGCTGGGAAAATTGGACATCCACATGCAGAAGAATGAAACTAGACCACTCTCTTTCACCATACACAAAGATAAACTCAAAATGGATGAAAGATCTAAATGTGAGACAAGATTCCATCAAAATCCTAGAGGAAAACACAGGCAACACCCTTTTTGAACTCGGCCACAGTAACTTCTTGCCAGATACATCCACGAAGGCAAAAGAAACAAAAACAAAAATGAACTATTGGGACTTCATCAAGATAAGAAGCTTTTGCACAGCAAAGGATACAGTCAACAAAACTCAAAGACAACCTACAGAATAAAAGAAGATATTTGCAAATGACATATCAGATAAAGGGCTAGTTTCCAAGATCTATAAAGAACTTCTTAAGCTCAACACCAAAGAAACAAACAATCCAATCAGGAAATGGGCAAAAGACATGAAGAGAAATCTCACAGAGGAAGACATAGACATGGCCAACATGCACAAGAGAAAATGCTCTGCATCACTTGCCATCAGGGAAATACAAATCAAAACCACAATGAGATACTACCTCACACCAGTGAGAATGGGGCAAATTAACAAGGCAGGAAACCACAAATGTTGGAGAGGATGCGGAGAAAAGGGAACCCTCTTGCACTGTTGGTGAGAATGTGAACTGGTGCAGCCACTCTGGAAAACTGTGTGGAGGTTCCTCAAAGAGTTAAAAATAGACCTGCCCTACGACCCAGCAATTGCACTGCTGGGGATTTACCCCAAATATACAGATGCAATGAAACGCCGGGACACCTGCACCCCGATGTTTCTAGCAGCAATGGCCACGATAGCCAAACTGTGGAAGGAGCCTCGGTGTCCATCGAAAGATGAATGGATAAAGAAGAAGTGGTTTATGTATACAATGGAATATTACTCAGCTATTAGAAATGACAAATACCCACCATTTGCTTCAACGCGATGGAACTGGAGGGTATTATGCTGAGTGAAGTAAGTCAGTCGGAGAAGGACAAACATTATATGTTCTCATTCATGTGGGGGATATAAATAATAGTGAAAGGGAATATAAGGGAAGAGAGAAGAAATATGTGGGAAATATCTGAAAGGGAGACAGAACGTAAAGACTGCTAACTCTGGGAAATGAACTAGGGGTGGTAGAAGGGGAGGAGGGCGGGGGATGGGAGTGAATGGGTGATGGGCACTGGGGGTTATTCTGTATGTTAGTAAATTGAACACCAATAAAAAATAAATTAAAAAAAAAAAAAAAGAAAAATTCATGTCTCCACTCACATTCCATGTTCCATGTTGCTCATGCCTACTTTCCAAGTCTGTTACTGGGGCCTCTGTTTGGCCTAACCTAGACTACATCTGGAACCTTACACTAGTGTCACAGAAGCTTGAGAAACAGTGTTTTAAAATACAAGACTGATAGGACACCTGAGTGGCTCAGTGTTTGAGCGTCTGTCTTTGGCTCAGGGCAAGATCCCGGAGTCCTGGGATCAAGTCCCGCATCAGGCTTCCTGCATGGAGCCTGCTTTTCCCCTCTGCCTATGTCCCTGCCTCTCTCTCTGTGTCTCTCAAGAATAAATAAATAAAAACTTTAAAAAATAATAAAATAAAATACAAGATCGAAGGGGAAGTAGAATAAATATTGGGTAGCTAATCCATAAAATCACTTTACCACTCAAGCACTCAACATCTATGTACACAGTCACTATATAAAAACAACAGCAATAACACTATGTCCTTGCCTAACAAAACACAGGTTTACTTCATCAAAATAAAATCCAATTGCCCTTCTGCCTGAAGTCAAAAGGTAATGCTTCAACAGTCATTATATCAGTCTCTAATATTCATTCTTCCTCAAGTTCAGTTGCAATCCTGCAACACTATAAATAAGGACTAAACTATATATTTAGTAACAATCTGCATCCCTTGAATAAAATTATAGAGGAAGGTGGGAGGGAAAATTGATTAATGAATATAAATATAATATAACAAATAGGGAATATACTTGGCTAGCACCTATATTTCTCCTTTCTAAAATAAATCCCAAGGCAAAAAAAATTAATATTTACCCTTTTCTCCTTACTTATTCCATTTGTCTTTATCCAGCAATTCTGACAGCCTGGATGGGGTATCCTCATGAAGTCTTACTAATCTAACATATCTGGATTAGGTATAATTTTAACTGCATTTTTTAATAGATATGCAGTTTGAGGCACTATCCCAGAGGATCCTTTTAACTCCAGCCTTCTGTTGGTTTGCAAATGGGCCCCTGTACACTGACAGCAAAGAGACACTGAAGAAAGAGGCAGATTGCTCCACACTGATAGGTAGCAGTTTTAAAAAGCAAAGGAATTCGTATAGACCTTTTGGGTATATTCATGAATTGTTCCACTCCTATCTATAATCTTCATATTAGTACATTAATAACTTGCTTTTGGGAAAATTGAGATTATATAATGATGATTTCCTCAAAAAATATGTCTTATCCTTTATGCCAGCTCCCTAAGCTTAAAAGATGGGGTTCTTAACAGAGTTATAACTTTATCCTCAATGAGTACATTTCAACAATTTATAAGTAAAGACTCTCAGGTAGTTATTTGGCATTTATTAATGGAGATAATACCTCAAATAAAACCCAGACATTTGGACCATCAAACATTTTATGTGATCCATGGGTTGCCTCCTGTATCATTCTTTTATTTCTGAGAAACAAATTGCCAAAAATGAAGCTACTTGGCACAACACTGATTTATCACCTCACAGTTCTATAGGTCAGAAGTTTGGCAGTCTTGAGTGAATACTTCTTTTTAGGGTTTCACAATGCAAAAATTAAGTATCTACAGACCTGGATATTTATCTGAAATCCTGCAGGAATGTCTATTTCCACATTTATTCAGGTCCTTGGTAAAATTTAGTTCCATGTGAACGCAGTACTGAGGTCCTGGTTCTCAGTAGTAATTATTTTCAACTTCTAGAGGATTCCTACATTTTATGGCCTGTAATCCTCCATACAGCCTCAAAGTCATCAGTGGTGGGTTGAGTCCTTCTCAAAGTTTAAATTTACCTGTCACTTTTGTTCATCTCCCTTATCATGAGCTGGAGAGAGAGCCACAGTTTTAAGTGTTCATATGATTAGATTAGCCCTGTAGCAGTCCAGGTTTTCCAAGGAAACAGAGCCAATAGAATGCATGTACTCACAAAACATGCAAAACATACAAAATGATGTTACTTATATGTGTATAAAATTATCTATTATATACAATTATGTATAGATATTAGTATATACACATATATGAGAGAGAGTGAGATTGATTGATTGATATTAAGGAATTGACTCACGCAATTGTGGAAGCTGTCAAGTCCAAAATCTTCATGGTAAACTAGCAGGCTGGAAACCTAGGGAAGAGTTAATAGTATAGCTTGAGACTTCAGGGAGTTTTCTGGCAGCATTCCCTTCTCCTTGAGGGATGTTAATCTTTTTTTAACCTCTCCACTGATTGGCTGAGGCCAACTTACATTTTAGAAGTAATCTGTTTTACTCAAAGTTTACTGATTTAAATGTTATTCTCATTCAAAAAACACCTTCCCAGCAATATCCAGACATGTTTGGCCAATAATCTGAGTACAATGGCCTAGCCAGGTTGACACATAGAATTAACCATCACAAATCCACTCCTTGACCACTTGGTACCTATGCACATTATATTAAACCATATTTAATCTCCAAATAAAGACAAAAACACATTTTTAAACTTCTGCCTAACATGTTGTGTACTATTGTGCAAGCAGTGAAAATGCACTACCTCTTCCCCAGAAGAGGATGCAAAGACTCCAGATGATGGTCACTTTTCTTCTTGATATCCTGTAATAATTTAATATTATTTTATAAAGTTAACAATACTTAAGTACTATTATATAAAGTCAATACTTTTTTTTTAAAAGATTTTATTTATTCTTTCATGAGAGATACACACAGAGAGGCAGAGACTTAGGCAGAGAAAGAAGCAGGCTCCATGCAGGGAGCCTGATGTGGGACTTGATCCCGGGACTCCAAGATCATGCCCTGGGCTGAAGGCTGGAGCTCAACCGCTGAGCCACCCAGGGATCGCTAAAGTCAATACATTTTATTTTATGTGATGGAGGATCAGAGAGTCAAGAAAAAGAAATAATATATATATATATATATATATATATATATATATATATATATATATATTTATGAAACAAAAGTTTCATAATTTCCTAAGGAAGAACTATAACTATTACAGTCTTCATTTCTGTAACTTGTTATATGGTTGTAGCTGGTATCTGTAACTACCTTCTGCCACTACCCAATTCTGTCTGCTTTTTGCTCTCAGCTAACACCTCAGCTGATCACTTTACCCAACCTACATTCGCGAGGAGTCTAAGTCATTAGTAATCTTGCCTGGACTGAATAAAATCAAATTTTCCATCACTATTAACACAGGGCAGGGTAATACTAAGAGACATCCTAGAAGAATTCCTCTATTCTAGACAACTCTTATCTCCATTGTCTAGTAGCAGCTCAATTTTTTCTTGGGAGTAAGGCTCAATTACTGCAGCCAGTATAATACTGCTCTTTTCTTATCTGTTGATTCAGAGGCATGAGAGGCCTACAGTTGCTATGTGATGATCTTAACTTTCAGTTAAATGGAATCATTCTTGTATCTCCTAGGAGATGCCTCTCTCTCTTTGAAACTAAGACACCTAGTCTAGTACAGCATACAACACAGGAATAAGAAGCACAAATTTTACTAGGAGATTGATAGGGATAGGAGTGAGTATTGCCACTCCTGTTTCCAGCCCCTGATTCCTAACTAAACCTTTGAATATTGGCTTTACTGACTTAAAGTATATTCAACCTCCAGAAGGACACTGCCTAAGTCCTGAGAGGTACTGCCGTATACTTTGGTGATTAAACTAAGTCTTCACAGGCTCTTCCATTATTCTACTAATCCAGCTACTTCAGAATGGTAGGGAAAATGGTAAGACCAATGAATCCCATGAGTTTGGGACCATTGTGACATTTCACTTGTTGTGAAGTGAGTTCTTGATCAGAAGCAATGTTGTATAAAATATGGATTTATGAGTCTGAACTTTCACAGGAGATGTCCAAGCTGGACATGTAAGGTTGGGGTATTAACATAATAAAATAAAAGATGGAAGGTTTTGGCATTAAAATGATAAATGGTTAGGAACTGATGTTGCTCTAATACCCTACGATGTTTAACACATCCTCACAATGGAATCAGAACTAGCTGATTGTGCCATCAACCCCCTTCAGCATTAGGGCCTTCTCCTTGCTTTCCACCATAGTAAGAAATAATGATCTATTTAAAGTTGCATTACTTACTCTTCCAAATTTGTCTAGGGTAGGCCTCTGACACCCAAGCTTCTCTCAGGGATGAGGAAGTTTCTGCCACATCTCTACAGAACTATGCAAGGCTACGTCCCAGAATAATGATCACTGTGGAATCCTTCTGCATCCCTCTCACAGGAAAAATCTAACAAAGCTGAGATAAGGGGGAAAAAGCCATGATACCCATAGAATGATCATCATTACTAGTCCCCTATTAACTACCCACAAAGCATGAGTCCTTTTTAAAATGTAGATTTGGATAAATTCCCTGCTCAGGCTTAATTATGTACTATAAACAATGAATATATGATTCTTAAGCATCATACAAAAATTACTTCCTATCTAGCTCACATTCATAGCTCCTACGAGTTATTCACTCACTCATAAATGGTGAACAATCAGAGTACCAAAATAAAAGTCATTATCCAAAATGACACAGGGAAGTCGGTACAAGGCAACATACAATGAGGGACAGGAGCCATGACAACGAAAATGCTATTGACCTCAGGGGTTATCAGAGTTTAAATTTCCTAGACACTTATATTTCAATAGTAATAAAAACAGAGGAAATGTATCTGGATAAAAACTTTCCCTTTGTACAAATAAGGAAAATTTAAAAAATTCATAATTGCTATTATTTTATGAAAGGACATTTTTAACAGAAAAAAGAAAAGAATCAGGAAAGTTATCATAAAGCAAGAGATATTTTTTCAATTAAATTACTTATGTATATGCAAACTTCCTACTTATTTTTCTTGTTTCTTCTGAATACCAGGGAAAAGATTTTAAAATGAATCAAAACTAGTCTAAGAAACCAGTCTTCTGGTAGCTTAGAAACCTGCCTTTGAGACCTATCCTGTGTCCATCCATCATTCCGTGGGCATTTAGTGAATGATGACTCAGGTGTCCCTAACATGTAATGCAACAGATTTAGGCAAGAGTCAGTCCAAAACAAGTCCCTTGTATGGGCCCAGCTTCCTATCACTTCCCCTGCTGGCTGAGAGACAATTTAGGTATAAACTACTGAGTAGATATGAGCTGGGCAACAGCAGAGTCACAGTGACTCCAGAGGTGGCCACTTGGCTCTGCATCTAACAACCTGGGGAACAGGTTAAAAATACTGAATCTAGGGCTCCCCCTCAGAATTTTGATTTGTTGGGATCCCTGGGTGGCGCAGCGGTTTGGCACCTGCCTTTGGCCCAGGGAGCGATCCTGGAGACCCAGGATCGAATCCCACGTCGGGCTCCCGGTGCATGGAGCCTGCTTCTCCCTCTGCCTGTGTCTCTGCCTCTCTCTCTCTCTCTCTCTGTATGACTATCATAAGTAAATAAAATTTAAAAAAAAAAAAGAATTTTGATTTGTTTGGAGCAAGGTTGGGCCTGACAATGATATTTTATTCTTTATGACAGGCATCAGATACACATGGCTTAAAAACCCAAATAGTTATAAGAAACTTACAATAAAAATAAGTGTCACCTGGCCCTGCTTCCCCATCTCTGGCTTCACCTCCCTTTAAAGTGAATTTTTCTGGTATTTACGTCTATAATTCTTGATAACATGCTTGAACATCTAGATCTTAATTCAGCCCTTGAGCTCACTGAGTACCTTAGCTCTTATGGTGGCGGAATTATGTTGCCTCAAAGATGTCCTCAGCTTGTTTCTCAGAACCAATAAAAATGCCACTTTGCGTAGTGAAAGGAACTCTGTGGGCATGTTGAAGTAAAGGCTCTTTTTTTTTTTAAGATTTTATTTATTTATTCATGAGAGACATAGAGAGAGGGAAAAACACAGGCAGAGGGAGAAGCAGGCTCCATGCAGGAGCCTGATGTGGGACTTGATCCCGGGACTCCAGGATCATGCCCTGGGCTGCAGGCGGGCGCTAAACCACTGAGCCACCCAGGGATCCCAAAGTAAAGGCTCTTGAGATGGGGAAGATTATCCTGGATTATTCAGGAGGGTCCAATATAATCACGGGGCCTTGTAAAAGGCGGAGAGGTGGGTAGAGTCAGATAAAGGAGGCATGAAGTTGGAAGTGGAGTTTGGCCTTTTGCACTTTGAAGATAGAGAGCAGATCCAAAAGAACCCCCTTTTTTTGGGGGCGGGTGGAGAGTTCAGGAGGAATAGAGATGAACTTGTATACTTCATCTACCTTGTTCAAAAGGGCATTTTTCTGTTCCAGTAGCCCCTGAAGGAGAGATGCAAAATCTTTTGGGAAGGCTCATCTACAGAAGTGTAGAGAACAGACCCAGGAGATTCTTCTCTTATCTGTCACACACCATCAGCCAGTTAGCACATCCTGGCATCTCTCTTTCATAATATGACAGACTCTAAGTGCATCTTCTCATCTTACCACTTGGTCCAAACCACCTGTTTTCTCTGGGATTCCTGTACTTGCCTCTGACTGGACATTATGAATCCAGAAAGACTCCCAAGCCAATGCTTCTCAAACTTTTTTTTTTATTTATTTTTTATTTATTTATGATAGTCACAGAGAGAGAAAGGGAGAGAGGCAGAGACACAGGCAGAGGGAGAGGCAGGCTCCATGCCCCGGGAGCCCGATGTGGGATTCGATCCCGGGTCTCCAGGATCGCGCCCTGGGCCAAAGGCAGGCGCCAAACTGCTGCGCCACCCAGGGATCCCTGCTTCTCAAACTTTAATGTGCACATGAACCAGAAAGAATACTGGTCAGTGCTTCTCACTTTGAAATGTGCAAATCCATTTGTAGATTCTAATTTAGCAAGTTTAAGACAGAGCCTGAGATCCTGCATCTCTAACATGTGTCTGGGTGCTGCCATCTTCCAGCCCACTTTAAGCATCAATATCTTGATGGAGGTTGAGGATACGGTCTACCTCATCTGGGACGCATAGGTTGGAGGCTGGATTTCCACCTCTCTCTTCCCTACCTCTGGACAATTATTCTAACACACTAGTGGTTGGCTCTTCTGGCCCCAGGGATGGCTTTAAAGCTGGGGTACCTGGGAGTACTGCCCTTTGGGTGACTCAGTGGCTGAACTGAGATGATTGCTCAAAGGACATGACTCTTTTGGACAAGCCCCACTGCCCTTTGCAACCTTCTCTTTAACTTCTCTCTCCTCAAAAGATACTTAGGTACAATAGCAATCTCTAAATCTCTTCAAGGATACCCTCTCCCTGGAGAGCAAATTCTGTAAGATACAGTTTATTTTATTTGGTACTCTCAGTCCAATAAGCCTGTATTACTACTAATAGTTTTAATGATGATAGTATCTACCCTTTGTTGAACTCTTCTATCTGCTAAGCACTATTTCTAGACATTTCATATTCATAGTTTGGTTTAATCCTTATACCTATGCTATGGGATAACTGTCATCACCCTCTTTAAAGAGGAGGAAATTGAAATGCAGAGACATTAACTTGCTCAAATCACAAAACCAGAAAATGATGGAGTAAGAATCCCAGGCCACCTGCTTGACTCCTGAGGTCACATTCTCCCTTAAGCTACACCATGTCAGGTCTTGACCTACAGGAAATGAAGGAGGAACAGAAAAATCAAACAAATAAACAAAAAACACAGTCTTTTGTTCTCCATGATCTTAACTTCCCAGCAGAGTCAAGGACAGGCACATTAGGTGCACACGCACACACAGGTGCACCTCTCATGCATGCACAGAGCAGACGCAGGGTGATACTACAGGGGGCTGTCAGTCCCTGCCCATGAATTGGACCTAATAAGCTGAGAAAGCAGTGAGCCCTAAGAAGAGACGATAACTTTTAGATGCTGAGATCTGAAGAATGGGAGGATTAATGTAGGTGTAGGATGAAGGTGGCATTTCTGACTAGAGAGCAGAAGAAGCAAGACGGAATGGTTTGCATTCAGGAGACAGTGAGGGGACAGATTAGTGGGGATGTTGTATGATCTGAATGATCAAGCCCTAAGCTGGATGCATCAAAATTGTTTAAAAAGTTACAAAATAGTAACTATTGTCTCAAAACAAATTTTTTTTAAGAAAGAGAGTAGGGAAGGACAGGACAGGCTCCTCCCTGTTTCTTCTTTCAATTTCATACCCTTCAAGGGTTGGGAGGGTGGGATGCCTGGGTGGCTCAGTCAGTTAAGCTTAAGTGGGGAACTCTTGATTTCAGGGTTAGGTCATGATCTCAGGGTGGTAAGATGGAGCCCTTCTCAGCATGGAACCAGTTTAAGATTAAGAGAGAATCTCTCTCTCCCTCTGCCTCTCCCCATTAGACTGTGTGCTCACTCTCAAAAAAAAAAAAAAAAAAAAAAAAGAGGGAGTGGGATGGGGAAAGGAGGGAGGTGATTACCCTTTGAAAACTTTCATTAGAATCCTCTCCTTATAGGTTGTTTTGTAACTGGCTAATTCCTTCAACAAAAATACTCTGGGCCTCTTTATGGGCCAATAGTTTCAATTTAATGTATGTAACATTGTCATGATGAAAAAGTTATATATGATACAGATGGATAAAAGATTACTGGTTGCTAAGGGTTAGTAATGGTGGAAGGGGGTAGGGAGGTGGACGTGACTATATAAAGGTAGCATGAGGGACAGTTTTTTTAAAAAAGTTTTTTGATAGAATAGGTGTGTATGTTGGCTGTTCATGATTATATGTAACTGAATGCCATAGAACTATACACGCGTATTGCACCTATGTTTCGTGGTTTTGGTATTGTGGTATAATTATATAGGATGTAACCACAGGGAGAAACTGGGTGAAGAGTACACTGGGCCTCCCTAATACTACCTTTGCAACTTTCTGTGAATCTATAATTATTTTGTAGTAATAAACTAAAACATTATAAAACTTGGAACTAAGGAAATTGTCATAGAATAGTTTCTCAGGCCTTTTGAACTGTTCGTGAATCATTTATCAAGTGAGCCATATAAGCCTCTTCTTGGGCTGGTGGACAACAGTAGAATTCTGTTTCCAGGGATTAGTGTTCGTTCAGAGAACACTTCCAAAAACTCCCTAAAATGTACTTTGCCCAGTGAACATTCTTTCTAGTAAATGGTTGCGAGTGCCATTTGGAGAAGACTAGAAGGAAGATGTATTTATGGAATTATCTCATGATCCTTCCAAAGTAGAAACCAGCCCCAGCTTCTTTATTTTTTTTAAGATTTTATTTATTTATTCATGAGAGAAACACACAGAAAGAGGCAGAGACAAAGGCAGAAGGAGAAGCAGGCTCCCGGTGGGGACCCTGATGCAGGACTGGATCCCAGGACCTCAGGATCACGACCTGAGTTAAAGGCAGACGCTCAACCACTGAGCCATCCAGGGGTCCCCCAGCCTCAACTTCTTTCAAGGAATCCTGTTTCTGTGAATTTAGGACTGAAATTACAAACAGAGCCATTTAAGGAGATTTAAATTAATCTTCAGAATTAGAGGATTTCCACCTCCCTCCTCATTCCAGTTAAATAAATCAAACATGATTTTAGTGAGACTTAGTAAGTCATAGGCATAATATCAGTTGGCGGTACCATGATTCCTGAAGTTTACATTCTAATCACCAATACACCTTTATTGACTGTTAAATTAACCACGAGTGATGAGGATAGCATTGCCTTGGCAATTTTGTGCTACTGCTTTGTTTCTGCCACTCCGGGAGTCCATCGAACAAATCTAAATAGAGAAGCTACTTCAGTGGTGGCATTTCCTATTTAACAAATAAAATAGTTTCGCAGAATTTCAAGGTTGATTTTCTACTCATCACTAGATTTAACAATGCTTTAAAAACCAGTATTCTCTGGATTCTCTCAGGGACACAGTTAGAGAATGAATGTTGTATGATCCAACAGTTCCAACATTCCAATTCACTCAGTGTTTGAATATCTTCCTTTATGTTTTATCGTGGAGTTTCTGGAATTTCAACTTCACAAGGAATGAGCCAATGACTTCTGAATAACATCAACAGAATGAACCAGAAATTAAAACCACTTCTAATTTCTCAAGCTGGCACATTGATTCAAGAATTTTTGGCAGATGTTCCACATTAATAAATTTGGCCTAATGTGCAATTATATTATTCCCTTCTTCATCTAGAAACCTCCAAATCTCTACACATAACTCCTGGATTACAGGACCTAATACATGAGCCAACTCTTACAATTATGTTGGTGTATAAACCATTTTATACAAAAATTTGGCTTTGCAATTTCTCCCTTGGAACATATCAGATATGTCTATTATAGGTCTGGTGGCAATTAAGGAAAACAAGAGAGGAGCATGAAGAGGATTTGCATTCTTATTAAGATTATTCTCTTATATAGATCCATTATATTTTTTTTTTGAAAAAGACAGGAACAGTCGTATATTTTGGCAGAGGGTTTTGGAGTGGTTTGGGAATCCTACACATGTCACTGGAATCCTATCAAATTATATCTTTCCAAAACGTCACCATCCCATTTTCTCTCAGTAAATGTCCTTATTTAACAAAATGTTTGAAAAGGCTATGTATTTAGTTTATACTCATTATGGGTTGATTTATATCCCTCAAAAAATATATGTTGAAGCCCTAACTCCCAGGACCTCAGTCTGTGAACTTACTTGGAAATAGGTTCTTTACAGAGGTAATAAAGTGAGGTTATTAAGATGGACCATAAACCAGTGTGACTAGTGTCTATAAAATGGGGAAATGTGGACATGGCCAGACGTGCAGAGGGAAGAGATTATGAAGGCATGCAGGGAAAAGATGGTCGGGTGACTGGAGGATGTGTACAAGCCAAAGAATGCCAAGGATTGCTGTCAAATAGCAGAAACCAGAGGAGGCAAGGAAGGATTCTGCTCTGCTGCTGTCAGAGCAAGACTCCGGACACCTTAATTTTGGACTTCTAATGTTCAGAATAGGAAGACAATAAATTTCTGCTGTTTTTAAGCTATCTGCTTTTCGGGCTTTCTTAAGGAAGCCTTAGGAAAACTAATACAATGTTTTAATTTGCCAGACCGAAGGATCAGATTTTATTTGTAAATTTATATATATGTAAACCTTGCAGCTAAAAAGACAAGTGATTACTTTGCTGAGAAAAGATCCAATGTTCTCAGCAGCCTTTGAAATGAGAATTTAAATCATGACTTGGTACTATCTTTGGAGCATAGTCAGAAACTGCCAACCCTCCATTCTCAATCCTACTGCCCTGTATAAACCTGTAATGATCATCGATCATAATACCATCAAATCCGTTAGAGCCTAGCTCTAAATGGGCAATTATTTCCAGGTGATCATAAGTAATATTTATGTATATATTTTGCTGCTGTGTTCCATGGATTACTAATGTCTCATACTTTTGTGTTAATTGGTTCCTCGCTGACTTAATCTCAACCTTGTGAAATCACTAATTCTAGACTTCATTGAGAGTGTCTTTTCTCCAAGCACCTTTGCAACCAATTACCTTATTGCTAACAGTTCTCAGCTTCAGGCAATAATATACATGCTAATTAATGATGAAAAGGCCATCTTAAATATATTATATCTTAGAATCTCCCAAATAGCCACAGTTTTGATAGGAACAATAGCATAGCTAGGAACAACAGCAGCTGAGGTAAACAACCACATTATAATACTCTTAAAAATTCTTCTAAAAATCTCATTAACGCACTGACACTTTCCTCAGTGTCTGAAATTCTAGGGATGCTCGGAAAGATAAATGTAAAAGTAGCATAGAATAGTGGTTGAGGGCATGGACTCTGGAGCAAGTCTAGCTAAATTCAAATCTTGCCTGCACCATTCATTAACCCCGAGACCTTAGCCTCATTAGGAAATCAGTTGTGCTTCAGTTCTCTCCATCTCTAAAATGAGAATAGAAACAGTGACTCTTCTTTAAAGTTATAAGGATTAACGGAGTGAGTATTAAAAATATCCAGAACTTCTTAGTACAAGATAAATATGGAATAGGGAACAAATAAATAGGAACCAGGCACCATAATGTCTGCCTGATTGTCCCATATAAAACTAAATTTCTCCAACCATGCTGGCAAGATAAATCAATTTATTGCAAGCATTTCTGTTTGCTTTCCAGTCTCCTGTGTGTGCCCTCTTCCATACATCTAGAATGCTGGCTTGCAAGCAAGTTTGAGAAATATCATTTTAGATTTACAGTGTCTATTGAAAATGCACAAATTGATTAACATTATGCATGGTACCCAGCCACAATAGCTTTTCCCCATGCAGACCTCATTGTATTTCAATATCAAGAGCATGCAATGGTCTTTTTATTTGGAAACTGTAAGGGAAATCCCATAATTCAAGAAGCTAAATCTCTTGGAGAAGAATTTCTAAAACAAATTAAATAACAAAAGTATCACAAGATCAGAATTTAGGAAAACTTTCTACAGTTTTCTATAAATAGAGTATTAGAACTAAATTATACATTAGTTTATAAGTCTGAAGGGAACTAGAAGATACAATCTGAAATAATTTTGCAGTGATACAGACTTATGTCCTCATCCACTCCAAATGATGCTTAATGCCATCGAATTTTGACTGGACTAGTATTTTAATTTTTAGTCACTGAAGAAAATATTTTTTGGGGGGGGGGAAGTGTATAGAAGTTAATTTAAACTGAATGATAGCTTAGACCTTTGAAGATTTATTAATATTTGAGAATTTACATCTATGAGTGAAGGTAACTACAGGATTAAAAAGGTAAAGTATCTAGAGTGATCCATATGTATCAAGAGTAATCTGCCAATCTGATAAATCCCTGGAGTGAATTTTATGACCTACAGATCTACTGTTCTGCAATAAATACTGATTGCTAGCCTATCTTATCACTGCAGATTCACCCAGCAATTTGTAAAAGCTATGCATTTAAGATATATTTAGCCTTAAAATGCTGCTTCCCTTTGGGGTCCAGGAAGCTAAATAGGTCCATGTTCCATTATCTAAAATCCTTGGTCTTAAGTGACATTTACAATACATCCCTAGATGGTTCTCAGGTAGTACTTCATAATCACATAAATTTTCATAGGTAAAGATATGAATATGTTATGGAAAGACTATACAAAATGGTAGATTTTATTTACTGCTTTTTAATATTGTAATTCTTAAAGAAAATGAGATAGAGTTGGCAAGTGTTCTGAAGACATAAAACAACAAATGTGAAAAAAATAAAGTGAAACTAAATGCTATGCATATATAATGCTGCAAAATTAAGTGTTTGGTCTGTCATTTTCATCGAAGATTTTGAAGAGTACATCAATTTACTGATTAAATCAAAAAGAACATTAAATAATAGGCCATAAGCAGCTTTCTCAAGTGACAAACTATTTTTAATAGACGACTTCCAGTATCCTCTGACTCTTTTAACATCACTTTTGTCAAAGTAGCTTTTTAAATAAACACTAACACATTTACCTTGTTCAATATTCTATGGTAATATTTTTATCTTCGTTCTCAATCCTATGATTATAATCATCATCATTGTCACTGACACTCATCTATTTCCTGGTTATTTTACATATTTAACTCCAATTCAATATGAAATAGTCAATCTCCAAAATTAATTTTTTGCAACTTCTTCAAACTCAAGTATGTATTTGCCTAAAAAGCTTCTGGTGGAAATAATAAACTTCGATATCATCTCAATGTGGCAAGATCCTCTAAGGTCTTTGTTGTTGTTGTTTTTAAAGATTTTGTTTATTTATTCATGAGAGACAGAGAGAGAGAGAGAAGGAGAGACACAGGCTCCAGGCAGGGAGCCCAACCTGGGACTCGATCTCGGGTCTCCAGGATCACGCCCTGGGCTGCAGGCAGTGCTAAACCACTGAGCCACCTGGGCTGCCCGTGGGTCTTTGAATACAGATTCGTTCTAAAACATTATTATAAATCAAAATCTCTTTCCCAACTGCATAAGTGACATCCCCAAGATCAAGTTCCAACCCTCTGCTAAACACAGCAAGCAGCAGTTCCAAAGACATTGTTTTTTGTTATTTTGTTTTTTGTTTTTTTGGTTTGTTTTTAAAGATTTTATTTATTTATTTAGGAGAGAGATAGGGCAGGAATGGCAAGGAGAGGGAGAGAGAGAAAGCAGGCTCCTCACAGAGTACAGAGACTGATGAAAAGACCAATGTGGGGACTTGATCCCAACTTGATCATGACCAGAGCCGAAGTCAGATGCTTAAAGGACTGAGCCACCCAGGTGCCCCTCCAAGGACGTGTTTATAGTGACTTCCCTGGGGACATAAATTTCCTTGGCCACATAGCTGTTTTATAGATGCCAAGTTTGGGGAAAAGAACATTTTGAAACCATTTTTTTTTTATATGTAGTTCAATCTCACCAGCCTATGGTGAAATTGCCCTCTTGGTATAAAGTGGCTACTGATCCAGCTATATTTTCCCCCATGTTTCTCATGTTTTCAGTCACATGTAATAATATACAGAAAAAGTTGTTTGAATGTTTCAGGCATTGACTTTTTTTTTCAATTACTGCCATCTTTTCCTTATGTGGGCCTGGGGCCAGGAACAGTCAATCTGGTCTTAGCACACTTAACAATCCAATGTTCTCTGGTCAGCCATGTTAGGACTTTGTTAAGGCAGCCCTAGGAAACTAATACAATGCCTTAATTCATCAAAATGAAGGGTTAGATTTTATTTTTTATTACGATGTTTTAATATTAATTTTTAATTTACTATAGTTGACATATAATGTCACATTATTATCAGATGTACAACATAGTGATTCAATATCTCTATGCATTATGCTCACCATAAGTGTAGCTATCATCTGTCACTATAGAATGTTATTAAAATATCATGGACTCCATATTCCCTATTTTGTACCTTCTATTCTCATGACTTATTAGAAAACTGTATCTCCATAATTAGAAAACTATATCTCCATAATTAGAAAACTGTATCTCCTACTCCCCTTCATCCATTTTGACCATCCCCAAGATTTTGTTTTTAAATGCATATCTACGTAAACCTAACAACTAAAATGTTTCAGGCATTCATTTCACCAGAATATGGCACCAGTAGAATGCTATTTCATTAGCACTGAACATTATTCAGAGTTACAGCTTTCAGCATACATTACTGAAGCAAATTTTCAGTACAATTTCTGCCTACCTCACAAGATTTTTTACCTCATATTTTCACTAATTTCACAGTCTCTATAAAACTTCAATGACTTGCATATGTTTTTTAAATTAAATATAGTACTAGTTTCTGACCACATATTTTCAGAAAATTGCCTCACTTCAATAACACGTTCAAGCTTCTGTAATTATTTTTCTGTTCTATGAAAAGAGACGCTTCCTTTTCTTTCTGTTGTGATTTTTAGCTCATTTTAACATTTTCACAAAGTTTTGAAACTCAGAATGTTGGCATCTGCCTTTGGCTCAGGGCACCATCCCACAGTCCTGGGATCTAGTCTTACATCAGGCTCCCTGCATGGGGCCTGCTTCTCCCTCTGCCTCTGTCTCTGCCTCTCTCTCTCTCTCTCATGAATTAATAAATAAAATCTTTAAATATATATACACACGTATTACTAAATTCCATGTGATAGTTCTGTATACATTTCTGATGCATTTTTGTTTTTAAATTTATGTTCTCAAAGAAAACATGAGAAATTAATATATGATCAATTTTTATTGAGCTAAAAATGATAATGTATGTTACATCTCTGTGGCGGCACTATTAGAAATGCTTTAAAAATAGTAATTGCTTTCCTTTTCATATTGAGAAAGAGAAAAACAGCCCCTAACTTTCAGCCTGGCAACAGCTTGGTTTCCATGTTCTTAGCAGTAGCATCAATGTGTGATCTATGGATTATGGTTCTTGGTATGGAGCATTCCATATCATCTCACTAGAGCCTATAAAGTTAACAAAGAAACGAAAGCCAAAAAATGTTGTGCTTTGCCAAAATTATGAGTTGCATGCTAACACTTCTTTTTCAAGTGTTAACATCATTAATTTGTTGTATCAATGGACTTGTTAAAGTGTCTCTTATTATATTTGACAGATGACAATAGGTAATTGTAAAATCTTATGATAAAAACATTATCTCTCACCATTCCTGTATTATTTTAAATTATTTATACAATTTTAATTATGGGGGTGTGTCTACACCAAGATGGACTTAGGTTATATTTATAAACTGAATTTCATTCAGCTATAGCTGAAAGTGAGACATTCCTTTGTATTTAAAACATGTTCTTCTCTATATAAAGATATTACCATAACTATGTTATAACTATTCATGAGATGAACATGGTTGTCTATGTGTATATAAGGCAGTAGCTGAAGTGGATAATTATTACAATCAAAGGGATGAATAATTCCTTTGGTGGAGACATGGGGATATAACTCCCTTGATAGAATTCACTGCGATTCTTATTAAAACTAATAGAAATTTTTCAAATGAATAAAGACAAAGTATACTCCAAAGAGTAGAATAGTGAAATTTAAATTCTTAGAAAATAGCAAAGTAGTTTAGTTGATCTCAAAACAATGAAATAGAAAATTAAAGTATAAAGACTATAATTAGTGAAGCTATATAAATACAAATACCCTGTTATATAACTTCTTGGATAACATTGTTTAAATTAAATTACAGTTTTTGAAACTTTTCATAGTAATTAAGGATTAGTCATGTAGAAAATTTAACATTATTGAAGTTGAACAGTTTTTCCCTAAACACTACAGGTAACTTCATAAGTATAAATTTTATCCTAATGAGGTTTAAGGTCAAATATCACTTCATAATAAAGTATCATGCCATTATTCAAAAATGCATTTGGTAACTTTCAAAGTGGGGGAGAAAACATTTTTTTAAAGATTTTATTTATTTATTCATGAGAGACACAGAGAGAGAGAGGCAAAGACACAGGCAGACGGAGAAGCAGCCACCTTGCAGGGAGCCCCACATGGGACTCATCCAGGGTCTCCAGGACCACGCCCTGAGCCCACAGTGGTGCTAAACCGCTGAGCCCCCCAGGCTGCCCAAGGGGGAGAAAATTTTAACTGCTCTTCCCTGTTGCTTTTAAAATGGTTTTAATTAACTTTAACCAGAGGTATTAAATATTTCTATATTGGAACTTTTCTCAGCAATTTAAAATTTCCATAAATAAATTCAGAAACAAATCTAAAGCAAAGCCATTATTTTATAGGAGAGTAAATTATTTAAATTAATAGCATTATCACTTATTATATTCATATAAAATGGCAAACACAATCATATGCATTTATTACGATATAATTAAATTATCCATTAGACAAAAAAATACCTTTCAAACATTTAATAAAAGCTCAAAACTTACAAAAAAGAGTTCATGAAGTTATACCAATGTGTGTCAAGTCCACTGATAGTCAAATAATGTTATATATCTGTTAAAATAGTAATCAGTTTTGATACAGTAAAGTGAAATAGGAATTTCCTGTGATATATTGAGGCAAAAGAAAATAGCTTTGAATTCTACATTTTGTGAAGTCCTGTACAAACGATAACAAACTAATAACACATTTAGGTTTTATGTAAATATAAGGTGTTTGTATAAAGAAAATAAGGTGAAGTGACTGTAAAGTAAATTCTGAGAATTTTATGACCAGATGTGTTAGTTACTCCTAAAATTTATTTTGAAATATTTGGACCATTATCCTCCTCCTAAAAACAAAACAAAATAAAACAAAACAAAAAACAAAAACCTCTCTTCATATAAGAATTTTTTTTTTTAAGAATGTTTATTATTTGTTCAGTTTGTCCTGCTGTTAGCATGGTAGTAGATGAGCAAGTAATACCTGGAATTTCCCCCAATCAGGCTTATCTTTAGTTGCAGACCTGCCTTCTATCTCTCATGTGTACATTCACTTTATGTACCAGTTGCAATTGGCCAGATCAATAAAGCTAATCTGAGCATAAGTGAAGCAACAGAATCCTTTCTGTCTCACTATTGACAGTCAGTTTGCCTTTCCTCCTTTTTAAAGTTTCTTTGGAAGTATGATTAACCCTTGAACAACACAGAGATTAAGGATACCAACCCCCGCACGGTGGACAATCCGAGTATAACTGTTGACTCCTCCAAAATGTAACCACTAAAGTCCACTTTTGACAAGAAGTCTTACAGGTAACATAGTGGATTAGCACATATTTTGTGTATGTATTATATACAATTGTATTCTTGCAATAAAATAAGCTAGAGAAAAGAATACCATCAAGGAAATCATAAATAATAATACATTTACAGTACAGTACTGAATTTATTATAATACATCTACAGTACTCTACCACATATTAGCAGACCTGTGCTGTTCAAACCTATGCTGTTTAAGTGTCAGCTGTTACCTTTTTTTTTTTTTTTTTTTCAGTGTGGGAAACAGTCTGGTGTAACAGAAAATAATTGGAAATTTGGGTTATGAGAAGTTGGTTCTGTTTTATGAGAAGTTGGTGCTATCTTATGGACTTGGAAAATGAGCCAAGTTTCAATCTGAAAGATTATGAAACCACCAAAACCATGATTGTGATCTGCATTTCTGGGGTTCTGGTGATGTGAACTTGCCCTCTTCACATTGCCTCCATCCTCAGTGGGAAGACTAGAGCTGCATTGTATTCAGTCTGTTTGGGAGTGTTTGAACTATGCTAGTGTTTGAACAGCTTATTACACAAGTGAATTGTAGCGCTTTCTAGATAATGTGTGCTTAGCAATATGTGCCATTTGTTTTTAAAGTCTCAGAATATATCATAGAATCCTTTAACTTTCTATAAGCTCCATGCACATAAATATGTATCAGTATTTAAAAATGACTTCAAAACAACATGAGCTTCTGTATTATCGCCTCGGGAAATATTTACCATTTAAAACACAACTGGTTTAATTATACGCTGAATGATATAACCATTAAATACACAAGTATCATTCTAAATATTTAAACAATTTCTTTCCAAATCTTAAATAAACAAACAAAAATAAAGGGGGGCAATTCCTTAAAATCTCAAGAAAAGAAATGCTCTTAGTGTAGAGTTGCCAGATAAAGGACACCAGCTAAATTTGAATTTAAGATAAATAATGGATTTTTTTAAGGTAAGTATGTATTATGGAGATACTTATCCTAAAACATTATGCAAAAATAATAAATGGATAAAAAATAAAACATTATGCATTGTGTATCTGCATTTCAAATTTAACTCAGTGTCCTCTATCTTATTTCCTAGATATAGCAACCCTGTCTCAGAGAAAAATCCTCTTTATATCTGTCAATTTTATACCAACTCCTACTATGAAAAATCAGTGACTAAAAACTAAAGTAGAATGTGTTGAAATGAGGTATGTTTCAGTAGGTAAAAACAGGAGACAGAGACTTTAAGGAATTGGCTCACATGATTAGGGAGGTTGGCAGTTGAAAATCTGCAGCGTAAGCCAACAGGCTGGAAATTCAGGTAGATAATTTTGCAGTCTTGTAGGACAGACCACTAGGCTAAAAGCTCAGGCAGGATTTATGTCTTGTATACAGTCTTGAGGCAGATTTTTTTGGGGGGATAATTTCAGTCTTTGTTTATAAGGCTTTGAAATGGTTGAATGAGGCTCATTCTCTTTATGGGGGTAATATGCTTTACTTGAGATCTATGCATTATAAAGTGGTTATCAGTGTGGCATGTGGAAGCCAGTAAGATTCAAATCCCAGCTCTGAGCATTTCCATGCTGTGCAACTTTAGGCAAGTTAATTTTTCTAGCATCAATTTTTTTTCTTCTGAAAAAGAGGGCCAATAAGGTTATTTTGTGTAGGTTTTCATAGGTCAGTGATACAAAACTTATGAAAATATCTCGAATGACTTCTACCATATAGCAACCTCTCAGAAATTCTAGCAAATGTTGCTAATCTTATTTTGTTAATTGTATAAAAAATATACAAATACCTTCTCCTGTCATTAAAAGGAATATTGAGACATAGAAGGATAAAAAGTGAAAATATTATCTTTACTATGGACAGTGATGTTTTCTTACCTGCATTAGTAGCATCCTTTCTGAAATTTTGGAGCTTTAAAGTTGGCTATTACTTCACATAAGTCCTCCTTCATATTTATTTGGTATTCTAGCATATTTTCACATGTAAAGATATTAGTTGATATCCTTCAATATGTGGTTAATTTTTAAATCCATCAAATATCCCATTGAAAGGTTATTTTTAATTCCATTGATTTATTAGATTAATTTGGACAGAAAAGTCCTTAGGTACTAAGGAAAAGTCCATAGTGATACTTTTCCATCAATTTGAATTTCTACACTGTATTGTATTGAGAAGAACCTCAAGGGAAAGAAAAAAGTGAGTAAGTAAATTAATAAATGAGTTAAGAGTTGACATTTTCAAATGCCCTCTCAACTAGAATTGGGAAATATTTTATAATAGCATTTGTGCTGATCTTTTCTAGTTACTAAGAAATCTATGTGACATATAAGTTTCAAATCAACCTCTTGAATTATACATGCAAAGCATTGGGAAACTAAGTGTTAGAAAACTAGGGTATGTGGACTGTACAATTTATTTCTAATTAGAAGAAGAAAAATGTAGAAACAATTGTTTTTATTTTGTTTTGTTTTGTTTTTTTAAGACTTGAATTTTTTGGATCAAATCTAGGTTCATAGCAAAATTACAGGACTTTCTATATGGCTACTGCCCCAACACATATACAGCTTCCCTCATTATCAATATCCTCCCAATGCAATGGTACATTTGTTAGAATCAAGGAACTTACGTTGACACATCATTGTCAACCAGAGTTTATAGTATACATTGCGGTTACCTTTGAGATTGCATTTCATTCTATGGCTTTTGACAAATGTACAGTACTGTGCAACCATCCATATAAGTATCATACAGAATATTTTTACTGCCCTAAATATCCTCTGCATTTGGCCTCTTTATCCCTTTGCTGCTCCAACCAAACCCTAGCAACCTCTGTGATCTTTTGCTGTCTCCTTACTTTTGCCTTCTCTAGAATGACATATATTGAATCATATAGTGTACACACTTTTCAGATTGGCTTCTTTCACTAAGTATGCATTTAAAGATCTTACATGTCTTCTCATGATTTGATAGCTCATTTCTTGTTAGCACTGAATAATACTCCGTTGTCTGAATGTATCACACTTTATAGATCCATTTACCTATTGAAGGACATCTTGGTTGCTTCTGAGTTTTGGCAATTATGAATAAAAGATGCCATAAACATTCATGTGCAGGTTCTTGTGTGGGCATAGATTTCCATCTCCTTTGAGCAAACACCATATGGGAAAAGTATGTTTAAATTTATTTTAGTATGTTCAGTTTGATAATAAACCAACTGACTGTCTTCTAAAGTAGCTGTACCATTTTGCATTCTGACCAGCAATGAACACATCAGCAGCAGCATTCAATGCTCTCAGTGCTCCAGATTTGGGCCATTTCAATGCATCATGGTAGTTTTAATTTGCATTGTTGTTTTAATTTGTATTTCTTTGATGGTATATGGTGTGAAACATCTTTTCATATGTTTATTTTTCATCTGCATATTTTCTTTGGAGAAGTATTTGTTATGATCTTTTTTTTTTTTTAATTGGGTTGTGTGTTTTCTTACTGAATTTTAGGAGTTCTTTGTATATTTGGGTAACAGGCCTCCATTAAATTTTTTTGCAAAAAGTTTCTTGGTTTCTCATTCTTTTGACTTTTTCTTTATGTAGAGTAGAAGTTTTCTAATTTTGATGAAATTCAGCTTATTCATTACTTTTTTTTTTCCTGGATTGTGCCTTTGTTGTTGTATCTATAAGTTATTGCCATATTCAAGGTTATCTAGGCTTTCTCATATATTTGTTATTTTTTAGGAGTCTTATAGTTTTGCATTTTACTTTAGGTCTGTGATCCATTTGAGTTAATTTTTCTGAAGTGCATGAGTTCTATTTTTATTTTTATTTATTTTGTTATTTTATTTATTTATTTTTTAGAGAGGGGAAGCGGGATGAAGAAAGGTGGAGAGAGTTTCAGGGTGCCTGGGTGGCTCAGTGGTTGAGTGTCTGCCTTTGGCTCAGGTTGTGATCCCAGTGTCCCAGGATCTAGTCCTAGGATGGAGTCCCACATTGGGCTTCCCACAGGGAGTGTGCTTCTCTCTGTCTGTGGCTCTGCTTCTCTCAGTGTGTCTCTCATGAATAAATAAATAAAATCTTTTAAAAAAAGATTTTTCACGTTTCTTGCTAGGTGGGACTACTGCCAACAAATTCTCTAAATTTTTGTTTGTCTGAGAAGGTCTCTTATTTGTCTTCATTTTTGAAGGATAATTTCTCAGAGTATAGAATTTTTGGTTGGTATAATTCTGTTTTTCTCCCAACATTATTTCATTCCACCTTTTACATTGCATGGTTTCTGAGTAGAAGTTCTATGTACTCCTTTTAGTTAGTTGTTCCTGCATACATTTCCTCCCACCCCCCATTTCTTTCAGGATTTTTTTTCTTTTTTTTTTTTTTTTTTTTTTTTTACTTTTCTCTAGTTCGAAAATAATATGCCTATGTATAGTTGTGGGATTTATTTGTTTTTAATTTATTCTAATTTGTGCCCTCTGGGCCTCCAGGATCTATGGTTTGATGTCTGACATAAATTTGAGGAACTTCTCATTTATTAATACTTCAAATATTTCTTCTGTATCTTCCTCTTTTCTCACATTCTAGTATTTCCATGATGTGTATGTTATACATTTTGTAGTCATTTCATAGTTCTTGGATATTCTGTTCTGTGTCTGCCCCTCCCCCACATATCTTTTTTCTCTTTGTTTTCTAAGTTTGGATGTTTCTACAGAAATAACTTCAACCTCAGGGAGTCTTTTCTCAGTGATGGGCTCATCAGAGAAATTCTTCATTTCTGTTGTAGTGTTTTTGACTTCTAATATTTCTTTTTGATTCTTGGGACTTCTATCTCTCTGCTTACATTGAGCATCTGTTTTTGCATGCTATTTTGTCCATTAGAGCCCTTAGTATTTTAATTATATTTGTTTTAAATGACCAGCCTTATAATTCAACATCTCTGCCATTTCTGATTCTGTTGTTTACTATGCCTCTTAAATCATGCTTTTATCTTTTGATACAGCAAGTAATTTCCTCTTGTTAACCAAGCATGATGTATGTATCAAAGGAACTGTTGTAAATAGGTCTTAGTAATGGGGGGGTAAAGGGGTAGTGGGGAGTGCTCTATAGTTCAATGATTAGGTCTCAGTTTTGTAATCAGCCTAAGCCTCTGGAATGCAAGCTTCACAAGAATTTCTCAGTTTTTTAATTTTTTTTTCTTTTCTTAAAATATTTAGTATTTAGGTGGGAGAGGATAGCTCAAGTGGGTTAGAGTGTTGGGTATTTCCCTTCCCTGGGTCAATTAGGTTCTGAGGATACCCCAAAGGTTAAACTCTGGTCAACTAGCTTCACCTGAGGGCAGGCCTTATTAAGAACAGAGCACTCCGGTGTTTTTCAGAATGGTTCCTTTTCCCTTCTTTTTGCCCGAGACAGGAGGCAATTTTTCTGCTACATTTACTGTAAGAATCAGACCAAGCTGATTGTTTTTTCCTGAAATTTTTAACTCTCAGAGTCGACCACACTAAGCCTTCAGAAATTCATCAATTACATTTCCAGTTTTCCTACTCAGCCCTGATTCCTGTGGCAGTTTCAGCTCTTGGGTCTCTGCTATGGTAAGTCATGACTACTTTTATTCACCTGTTTGTCTCTCCAATATTAGCAGCAGTGTTTTGCCCTGTGTCCTCTTCTCTTTTATGGACCCAAGCAGAGTTGTTGATTTTTCAGTCTTTTCCCTTTTATTACATGTTAGGATGGAGTGCTGACTTCTGAGCTCTTTACATGTATAACTGAAAGACAGAAGTCCCCAATACTTTTTTAAATTTATTTTTAGAATGGTTAAACTTGAATATGTCAATTGTAATACAACCAATAAATATAACAGATATTAAAATATTCTAAAATGGGCTTTCATTTGAAGTTAAATGAATTGGATTATGTAATATGCCTGTTAACAGGACGAAGCTTAAGCAGAACCAAAATTATAAATTTGGACTCCTTTAAATTCAGCATTCTCTGGTTAGGAAAATTTTCTAGTATTTGAGTAATATATTTTCTTCCTATGTAAGGAAACCACTCCTTTGACATGTGTTTCTTTTTCCTCACCACATTGGTATTTTATCATAACAAAACAGTGAGAAAAGTTACTTGTGAAACAACCACTAGAAGCACTTTTGGAGTTTCACAATGAAAAAATATGTGACACAGACACCTGTCTGATACCAGTGCTAACCAGTGGTGCTGTGAACTTTAATAAGCTGATAGGGGTCCTACTAACAATCTCAGTCATTGACGGCATAATGGAACATCTGATACCTTGACTTTCGATAATACAGAGAATAGCTGTTTCATAGATAATTCCATATAGGACTTAATATATCCAAAATTCCCAGCACATAGTAAAGACCACTCAATAGAATTAAGTAGTATTTGTTGCAAAATATTAGCATGAGCCTGATTTGGAGACAAATGGAAAGTAAATTTACTGTATTCTGAATAAATAACATTGTTTGAAGTTGTATTTACTAAACAGCAAACCACCAATGTCACCAGAACAACTATTTTCTTTAATTTTGTTAAATGCTTAATTCTTACACCTGCTTTTCAAAACAAAAAGCTCCTGTCAAATAATACAAAGAAATACATTTTGATGAAAAATTCATATTTTAAAATGTGTTTGATTGATAGACAGTTGTACCTCTAAAAATGTGTTCAAATATTGTAGCACAGAAATTTGAGGCCTTAATTGTGCTACTATGTTGTATTAAACTCAAACATGTTTTGGGCAAAGCATGTCTCCTACAGTTGTACCTGTCAAGTTCCTGGAAATAGTAGGTAGTGACAGGCTATGTTTTCTTTACGAACCATATGTGTTGTATATAATTGTAGTTTGTTTTTATTATTGTATAATAGTCCATTGTAGTAAAAGCTCTAACTTTATTTTTTTTCATTTTACTTTCTGTGTTTTACTGTTATGATAATTTTGGTCATTTCATGTTTGGGGATGCAATGGAACATACTTCCTTCAAAATTCTTGTACTTATCTTTGGTGAAATACATACAGATTTCTGCTGATTATATATAAATTCCTAGGATATCTAAGAATTTAAATGACAATTCATAGAATACCTATGTTCAATTTCGATAGATAAAGCTAAGTACTTTCAAAGAGTTTATAACAATTTACACTTTGACAAGTGTGTGAGAGTTCCTGTTACTCTATTTTCCTACTAAAACTTGGTATTGACATTTTTTATATAATTGTAGTCATTCTAATACTTTTATAATATTTTATTGTAGTTTTGCTAATTGCTAATAAGTACCTTGAGCATATTTTATAAGCTTATTTTTGGATAACATCTAAGTGCCTATTCAATTCATTTACTTATTTTTATTTTGATTTAGTGGTCTATCTTTTCATTATTGATTTGTACTTATTTTCATGTATTTTTGAATCTTAGTTAATTACTTGAATTGCAAATAACTCCTCCAAATCTGTGGATTGCCATTTACTCTTTCCAAATTTTCTTATGATGAATGTAATTTAATTTCACTAAAGCCAAATTTATCAGTCTTTTCCTTCATAGTAAATAATTATTCTGTTCTATTGAGGAAATAATAACCTATTCAAATGTCACTCTGTAATATTGTAAAAAATTTATTATTTCAGGTTTCATATTTTTATGATCGATCTAAAACTGATTTGTACATGGCATGGATTATAAATGCTCTTTTCTTTCATATGGTAAAATTATTCCAGTGCAATTTATTAAGAAAGCTATCACTTTCTCTTGCATTGAAGCTATTTGTTGATGTTGTTCAAGTGATTTGAATTTTAAAGTGGTAGTATGTTTTTTTCTTTTAATTCCATGTATCTTAGATTACAGAGCCTGAGCAGAATATGACTCCACCAGTCATCTTTTCTTCTATTTTCTTATAATTTAAAAATTATAGTTATTTTAATTGTATCTGGTTTATATTTGGGTCTTTATGTGCCTAACCCCTCAAACTGCCCCCCCCTTTGCTAGCATGCTTGGTAAAAATTTTGGTTACTCTATGTGAATTGTTGTGACATCTCTGGATAATATTATCTTCCTTCAGAGAAAACTTTATTTTTTCTCTATAAACAGATAACACGTGCATAAATTACCTTGCTCCACCAATGACTATGAACGCTTACAGCTTGAAGTTTTTGAAGGTTATTCTAATAATGTGCCCTTTCTCTTAGAGTATAACCCTACAGGAGGATGAACCATAATCCTGGGGTGATTCCTGGACCTGACTTCCATTTTAGGACTTCAGCTACATCAATTTTTGCCCCAGAACTCTGAGACTGCCAAAATATTAGCATACCTTTTTTTTTTCCCCATTTTTCTTTGTTGTTTTGACCTTTTACTCCTGGCACTTTACCAGAAACTGGTAAATGTCTTTGTAGTGATTGTATATAGAAGGCCTGGATAACTTCCATAGTTCCATTTTTCTGCCAGCCCTGCCTCTTAATTCTAGGTTGCTCTGCTATCCTTGACCTTCAATATCTTACACCAGCCCAGTGGAAACAACACAAATTTCAGATGTATCAGATCAGGCTTAACAGCCTGAAGATAAAGTCAACAAATAGCCTTAGGGAGCAAAAAAACTGCTTTGAATCCAACGTTGATGTACTTTATAGGATCTATACCCTCAAGTTCTGATGCTTTACTTGCTTTCTCCCAATATTTTTGTTCACTTGTTATTCTCATAGTTTATAAATATTTTGCAGTTGATTTTAATCAGTGATTATAATGGGGTTGCTCAATATAGCTAGGAATGGAACTCAAGATTTATTTTTACCAAGTTTTATGGATGGTGATAAAGAAGTAACCGAATAATATAAATGATAAATAGAATCCATGTCTTTTACCACAACACTCTTAAGTGGTAGATTTGTAGAGGTTTCTGGGTGGCAGATTTTCAACAGGTCAACAAATTCCCCTGACCCAGTGCCATATCAGATTTTCTGTCAGTGAGAGACACTGGTTCCATCTGCAAAAAGATCTGAAACTTGTCCCTTAAAGGTCAAGATGGGGGATAAGGTCTTAAGAAGTTTTTCTATCTTCTATTCTTTCATTCTGTACATCCCTACTTACTCCCATTCCCTCATACTGATTCAGTGTTATCATTAATTATATGTATTTTATATATTTAATACATAACATATTAAACTTGGCCTGTTCAAATTACTCTGTGATATCTGTCACCTCATTGGGCCCTGGCTGATATTCACATAAATGAGTTAGGAGGAATATTCAGACATAATAGCAAGGACATGGCTACTCTAAATATAAAGTTACCCTGGTTCTGAAAAGACTGGTACATTAAGAGAACAAAATATATATCAGATATAAATTCAGAACAGGAATATCAATAATGCAGTCTTGATTCTAAGCCAATGGGATATATGCCTACCTATATTCAGAGTTCTTATACCTCATAACTACTCAAGAGTTTATCAAAGGAGGGGACCCCTGGGTGGTTCAGCGGTTTAGCGCCTGACATTGGCTCAGGGAGTGATTCTGGAGTCCCTGGATCCAGGGACTGGATCCTGCATCAGGCTCCCTGAATGGAGCCTGCTTCTGCCTCTGCCTCTGCCTCTGTCTCTGCCTCTGTTCTCTCTCTCTCTGATGAATAAATAAATAAATAAGATCTTTAAAAAAATAGTTCATCAAAGGATGATACTATAGTTAGGGGTTAGGGTTTATGTAACTCTGTATAGGTTAATTAACTTCAGGATCAAGCTGAGTATAAAAAATAGAATAAAAAATCAATGGAATAAAATAAAATTTTGTGGATGTTGTAAAGGCATGCTTTTATAGTAGCTAAGAACCCTAGATTTAATGAAGATAGGATTTGAAATCTGGAACTACTGATTAATGATGGGAATTTGGCAATTTTTAAAGCCTCTTGGACCAAAGTTTTTTGATGTGCAGTTAGAGAACCAAATTTAGTCGCTTTAGTTATAGGTGTGTAGGGTATGTATGCATCTGTTCACTGATATGCCTACATGAAAACAAAAATGGAAGGGAAAGAGGTAGAAATAACAAGAGCCAAGGCTGTGAGTATTCAGTATTATTATCATTAGCATTAGCAGAGCAGAAGCAATATCAGTATCATCAAATTAATGATAAAAATCAGTGAAAGCAGAACAAAAACTATTTCTAAAGAATATCTGTTCTCAGGAAATATATAATCTCTTGATCTTCCAATTATTTTAGAATCTGAAAGGCTGAGCAGAGTTTATTCATTAGGAATCTACCTAGGGAAGTGGGAGGAAGAGCAGAGGAGGCTTTAAGAAATATTGCTATAATCTATATTTTTCTCAGTATAGTTAGTGATCATGAAAGCAAGTTAAAACTTTTCAATTTTTAAAAATGGTCAACAAGTTTTTTTAAGTTTTTTTCTTGTTGAAATGTGCTTCTCAAATATGACAATTATAAAAAATCGAGTTATTTAAATCATAAATTATAAGTATCCAGAGCCAGTCCCTTTAACAATAATATTTGTATTTCCTTTTGCTAATACCATACATAATTAAGATCATTTTTATAATTTTATAATTGCATGTAGCATGTCACATACTCAGAGAGAGAAAGGCACTTAGGCAATTTTTATTTTTTATTTACTTTTGATAAGTTGATAGGTTGACATTTTGGATATACATAGTTTAATTAATGTGTTATACATTCTGTAAATATGAATCAGTTTCTTTCTTTTCATTCCACTCTGTGATACTGAAGAAGTCAAGATCCAAAGTTATCAGAACTTAGAACCAAATTCATGATAATGATGAATTTACCAAGACTGATATGATCTTAGGACTTGATATATTTGAGTAACCACTTAATCTTCCTAATATTTTTTAAAGATTTTACTTATTTCCTTATGCAGAGACAGCATTAGTAGGGGGAGAGGAAGAGAGAGAGAGAGAGAGAGAGAGTCTCAAGTAGACTGAACTTAGCACAGAGCCCAATGTAGGGCTCAATCCCAGGACCGGATCATGACCTGAGCTGAAATCAAGAGTTCCATGCTTAATTGACTGAACCACCCAGATGCTCCCCTAATTTTTCATTGGAAACATTCTCAAGGCATTTGGGTGGCTCATTGGTTAGGTGTGTGCCTTTGGGTCAAGTCCAATCTGGTCAGGTCCAGTCGGGATCCTGCAGTCCTGGGATCAAGTCCTGCCTTGGGGTCCCTGCTCATGGGGGAGTCTGCTTCTCCTTCTGCCCCTCCCCCTGCTTGTGCACTCTCTCTCTTTCTCTCTCAAATAAGTAAAATCTTTAAGAAAAAAAGAAGGAAACACTCTCAATATAGACTCTCATGGTGAAAATGGATACACTGGTAAAGTGTTTTTATTCTATTTATTAAACTCTCTTTCTAAGGTACCTCAATCCACAGATTTTAGAGATCACCAATCCTACAAGTTAAAAAGCTAAAATAATATATAAATACATGTAATAAGATAAATGCAGTGAATAGGACTTATGATCAGTAAAGTGCCATGTGAGTTCATGTGATAGTCAAGAAAAATATAAAATATAACCTTACTCATACCTTAAAAATACATATCTAGCCAATATGATTAATAATCCTCTTATAATTATGATATATATGTATTACGGTCCACAATACAAATTTAACTGTTACATAATTGTTGCTGGGAATGAAAATCTCATACATTTTAATATTAACCTGGAAAAGAAGGCTCAGAAGATTACCTATTTTTCTTTCAATTAGAATGTTGTCATTTTCTATTAATAGGAAATAATTATGTGATAAGCGAATACTCTTGGGAGCTAATTTTAATGTTTTTATAGTTTACCATTATTACTGCTTTTATAACAATAATTAGGGCTTTGAAGATCCCCACACTGTATTTACTAAGACAGTTCATTATTGTAGAATCAAAGAATGTAGTAACATTAAATAATATGTAATTTTTTATGCAACTGTACAAGGTTTAGTTTTAAAATGTGAAAATTTGGTACAACAAATAATTACAAAGGAAAACAAATGTAAATTCAACAAAAGATTTTACTCTGTCCATTAAAAGTAAATTAAGACATTAGCAAATGATTATCTGAGCTACACTCCTACTCAGCTCAATCCAGCTGCATCTGTGATTCAGACTATTTGAACTGCTTTAATTAGAACTTTTTGTGAATATATCAGAGGTTGCAAATTAAAGAGAACATTGACTAGCAGATTCTGTATTGTTTAAAAAGGAAATATCCTAGGGAGAATTCCAAATAGTGATACAGAATCTCAGTATTAATGGAAAGTGATGATAAGGCGTGTATCAGGAAATTTAAAAAAAAAGAACTACTAAAATCTCAAACTTAATGCTATAAAAATAAGATTACAAAGACATTAGGTGAATTTGTCTCCTATGATTAGTTGAAATTTGAAAAAAAAATCTACCATCTCACAAGAAACAGTATAAACTATAGTAGTGGTTATAAGGAGGTGATCTGATTACTCTAATTTTTGATGTATGATACAATTTTTTTAAATGTACCAAGTTTAGAGCAGATGACATTTTCATGACTTTACTTTTATTCTTCCCCATATTATATAATAAATCCTATAGCTGAAACTATTTTGGTAGTATGAAAAATAAAAACCTGAGTTCTTATAAATTTATGTTATAGAAATTCAAGAGTGGTTCAAGTTTGTTTTTTTTTTTAATTTTCATTTAAAAAAAAAACTTTAGAGCAGTTTTAGGTTCACAGCAGAATTGAAAGGAAGGTACAGATATTTCCCATATAACTCCTACTCCCACACATGAATAGGCTCTCCCATTTTCAATAACCCCCACTAGAGTAGTACATTTTTTACAAATGATAAACCTACATTGGCATAACATTATCATCCAAAGTCTCATAATTTACCTTAAGGTTCGTTCTTGGTGTTATGTATTCTATAGGTTTAAACAAATGTATAATGACTTGCATCTACCATTATAAGAGCATACAGAGTAATTCACTGGCCCAAAGATCCTTTGTGCTTCACAAGTTTTACTTAATCCTTGGATAGTCAGGGTAACTTGAATTCTGGATATTTTTTTGGTTGTTGATAGAATAAGCAATGCCCAAGATGATGTCCTAAAACAATAGCGAAGTGCACACAGCACCCACCAGAGGCACTCCCTGAAGTGCCAGGCCCTGGGCACTACAGGAGCTTTTCTTCATAAGGCCATTACATTCAGGAGGAGGGTATATAACTGGTTTTACTAACACACAGAAGAAGCAGAGATAGACAAAAGGAAGAAAAAAAAAAAAAAAAAGAACTTTTCCACATGAGAAAACAAGAAACTATAGCCAGAAATATAAGTGAAACAGATATAAGTAATATGACTGATTGAGAATTTAAAGCAATCATAAAGATACTCTGGACTTAAGAAAAAAAAATGGAAGATGTCAGTAAGACCCTTACACATGATAAAAAAGTTAAAAAGTAATCAGAGATGAAGAGTGTAATAAACAAGACTATTTCTCTTTTACCATGAATAAAGATAAACTCAAAATGGATTAAATAACTAAATGTGACATGAAACCATAAAAATCCTTGAAGAAAGCACAGGCAGTAATTTCTCTGACATTGCCTTACCATAGCACCTTTTTTTTTTTTTTTTTTTTTTTTTTTTTGGAAAAGTCTGCTGAGGCAAGGGAAACAAAAGCAAAATTAAACTATTGAGACTACTTCGAAATATAAAGCTTCTGCACAGCTAAAGGAAATAATCAACAAATCTAAAAGGCAAGCTACTGAAGAAAATAGAAGATATTCACAAATAGCATAGCCAATAAAGGGTTAGTATCCAAACTATATGATTTATAAAACAACACTCAAAAATGAATAATCCAATAAAAAAATGGGAAGATGACATTAATAGACATTTTTCCAAAGCAGATATACAGATGGCCAACAGACACATGAAAAGATGCTTAACACCACTGATCATCAGGGAAATGCAAATTAAAATTACATCGAGATTTCACCTCACACCTGTTAGAATGGCTGAAATCAATAGTACAAAGTGTTGGCTAGGATGTGGAGAAAGGGGGACCCTCTTGCATTGTTGGTGAAAATGCGAACTGGTGCAGTCTCTGTGGAAAACAGTATGGAGGGTCCTCAAAAAGTCTAAAATAGAACTGCCCTATAATCCAGCAATCATACTACTGGGAATTTACCCAAAGAATACAAAAATACTAAATCAAAGGGATACATGCATGCCGATATTTGCAGCAGCATTATTTTCAAAGCCAAATTATGGAAACAGGCCAAGCGTCCATGGATTGATGAATGGATAAAGAAGAGGTGGTATATATATATATACACACACACACACACACACACACAATGGGATACTATTCAGCAATAAGAAAGGATGAAATCTTGCCATTTACAGTGACCTAGGGTGGAGCTAGAGGGTATTACTCTAAGCAAAACACCATATGATTTCACCCATATGTGGAATTTCAGAAATAAAATGAGCAAAGAGGGGGAAGGCAAATCAAGAACATATTCTTTTTTAAAAATATTTTATTTATTCATGATAGACACACACACACAGAGAAAGAGAGAGAGAGAGAGGCACAGAGACACAGACAGAGGAAGAAGCAGGCTCCATGCCTGGAGCCTGATGTGGGACTCAGTCCCAGGACCCCGGGATCACACCCTGAGCCAAAGGCAGATGCACAACCGCTGAGCCACCCTGGCAAACGAACAGATTCTTGACTATAGAGAACAAACCAGTGGTTACCAGAGGGAGATAGGTTAAATAGGTGATAGGGATTAAGAAGGCACTTGTAACAAGCATTGAATGATGTATGGACTTACTGTACACCCAGAACTAGTATAATACTGTATGTTTTCTAGAATTTAAATAAAAACTTTAAGAAGGAATCAAATGTAAAAAATTAAGAAATAGAAAAAAATTAGGGCTTTCATAAGCCATATGTTAACAGTAAATAAATGCACAGCTGTGTAGCAGCTGAGACATTATTGAACAATTCCAAAAGGAGAAATTAATAAAACCTGGGATAATTTCCTTTTTTTTCTATATGCCAGTTGATAAAACCAAATTAGTTTTACCTCATTATATAAAACCATGCTGGCTCAACATGTATCCTCATATATCTCTCAAATTTTAGCATGAACATGCTAGATGTTGAATATAGAAAGATAAAGATGATATGTCTCTCACACTTAAAGGTCATGTAGTTTATAGACAATCGTGTATAGCTCTGTTATTGTGTCTTACAAGGCATAAGTGATTTGCGCTTATTGTTACAGTAAAGATTTTTATATTCTTTAATGTACATGTAAGTTCATTAGTATTCAGCATAATATAAATTAAACCTCAAAATTATGCTAGTGTTATCTAGGATGGTGCTTTTTACAAAACAATCTAAAATAGATAGTAAATACATATAATATTGAAAATAGTGTATGAGAAATAAAATGGTTCCATCCAAAGTGCCTAATTTATCTTTAAGAAAGAGCCTAGGTCTCTGATGGTTCTGATGATTTAAGCTTGCATTAAAAAATATGAAGAAGGAAAGTTTAAAAATATTCGAATTGAAAACACAGTTTACCCATTTCTCACATCCTCCACCTTCCACCTCTGGCAACCACCTAACCACCAACCTATATCTATATATTCTCTATATCAATGGGCCTTATTTTTTCAGATTCCACATATAAAAGAGGTCATACAGTGTTAGCATTTCTCTGATTTGTTTCACTTAACATATTGCTCTCAAGGTACATTCATGTTGTTGCAAATGGCAAGATGTATTCTTTTTTAATAGCTGAATAATATTTCATTGTGTTTGTGTATATCTATCATGTGTGCATATGTGTGTGTATATACACACACATATATATACTGAGTATGCATGTGCACCATGTGTATATGAACTATGTGTGTATTTATGTGCTGTGTGTATACGCATCATATATATGCATACATACGGTGCATATATACATATATATGCATATCACATATAATGGTGTATAATACATATGTACATGTGTATATATACACATATATATGTGTGTACCCCTATATACATATATGTATATAAATGCATGTATGTATACACACCATGATTTTTTTAATCCATTCATCCATTGAAGGATACTAAGGATGTTAACATAGCATGGTTATTGTAAATAGTGCTGCAGTGAACATGGGAGTACATATAACTTTTCTAATTAGTGTTTTCATTTTCTTTGAGTAAACATCTAGAAGTGGAATTACTGGGTCATTTGGTAGTTCAATTTTTTAATCGAAATATAATTAACCTACAATATTATATTAGTTTTGTGTGTACAGTATAACAATTCAGCAATTCTGTACATTACTCATTGCTCATCAAGATTAATGTCCTCTTGATCTCTTTTATTTCCAAGGTGATGATCTTTCTCATTCAAACTTGCCCTAGCTCTTGGTTTTCTTTCAAATCTTTCTTTCTGTCTAAATTGCCTTATTTTTCGTTGATATTTCCCCATTGTTGAGAGTTTGCCAAGACCTGTTAGTGATACAAGGGGAGAAATCTCATTTAGCAACCTAGATTCAAGCTGACTGGAAGCTAGACCTTCCAGCACTAGCTTTTAAATGTATGCAAATATACTCAAAGATAGCCATGCAGTCTAGAGGTACACCCCTGGATGGCAGTAATAGAAATCTGGGCTCTAGATGAGTGTATAAGCTCTATTCTGAGTGATATTGGTGAACAAGAACAAGGCAGAGGAAGAGTGCTAATATGGCATCTTTAGCCTATGCTCCTTCAGAGCAACTCTGGGCCATTAAATGTGTGCCAAACCTGAAGCTTACCTATTAGGCCAAAGCTCTAGGATAAGCAAAGAGGCCTCTTTCACAGAAAGACTTGAGAGTATGCCAGTCTGCTGTCTGTACAGTGTCTGGGGGTGGTAGCTTGCCAAGAACTCTACGTGGAATCGCCACAATCTTGGGGAACCCAGGAAGGTAAGCCTACCTGGCTACAGTTCTAGGAGATCAAGAGGTATCCCATGGGTAGGTAGCAGCTGCCAAAACCAGGGCACTGAAGGTTTGTAAAGCTCCCTCCTAGAGACACTGGTACTCTGGAGCTTAGCAGAGAGTGAGCATGTGGATAGTGCCTGCCTTCTAAATTCTCTGGAAGAGATTTTAGAGTCTCCCCAAGGTGCATATCTCATTAGAAACCTGCCCCTCAGGCTGCAGTCATGATGCAGTTAAAAGGCTAATAGGCCTTTTTTTTTAAAGAAAGATTAGGCATCTGGGTCCGTTACTTCTTGTGCCCTGGAGGCAGGCGGTGGCTGTTTAGAAACCTTTCTCCATTGTTACAGTCCTGTGGGACCCACAAGTGTAAGCCCCACTGGCCACCAGAGCCCAGTGATGTAGAGGTGCCCTCTGGCAGTAGTTGCAAAACTATGTGTGTCAGGCAATGGTCTGAGCGACTTCCTGGGTGGCATGGATTATTACAGTCTCATGAAACCAGGGATGTAAGCTCACTTCACCTTTGGAACCAGGTGATCAAGAGGAGTCCTCTAGGTGGCACCACAGAAATTGGGGCACTGAATGTGTGTTAATAGCTCCCTCCAGAAGCTGCTGGTGCTCCTGAGCATGGCAAAAGCAGAGGGTGAAGATGATGTCTGAGGTTTTCATTCTGGGAGATTGTTCCAGCAGGATCTGAGATGTATCTGTTAAATTAGATGCCTGCTACTCAGACCAATGCTTTAATATAAGCAGGTGAGTTTCTTTCACTTTTGAGTGTGGGTGTGATTGGCTGCATTGGGTGGGTGAGTTCAAGTATATGAGCCCTAAATTTAAGAGCAGTTTGTTACATTGCTACAGTCTGATGGGTCTCAGGATGTGAGCTCCATTGGTTTTCAAAGTTAGATGTTTTGAAACGGCTGATGTGGCATTCAAACTCTGTTTTTCAAGGTGAAAATCTTGGTTTTCAGTTACTTGCCAGTTCTTAGACCTGGGGTTGGGTTTATGGCAAGATTGTGTTCCCCGCCTATCCCCCACCCACTTTGACATAGTTATGTTTTCATTTACCTGATATATAGTAGTCACTCAGCCAGTCTTCAGGTTTTTTAAGAGGAAACTGTACAATATATAGTTATACATAGGTATAGACTCAGTGTCAAAGGAGATGAGTTCAAGATCTTCCTACACAGTCATCTTGAACTGGAAATTCCTTAACCCGAGAGTACAGTTTGTTATTTGTGGTAATTTAAGGCAAAGTGAGAGAAAAGTCTGATTGACTATTTCCTCACTGAAAATTTTAAGATATACATTTGGCAAAATGTTTTGCCCTTGTGAACAAGCATATTAGTAAGGGGTGATAGATAATAATTAATTTTTATAGTGTGCTATTAAGTCATAAATGCTACAACATTAGAATGGGGTGAAGGAGTAGGAGATGTGGGAGAAAGGGCTGAAAGCAGCTTTCAAAAATAGTCATACTAATGCTTACCTACTCAGAGCAAAGGGAGGGCGGGGGGAAAGAATAGAGGTCAGAAGTAATGTTGGTAGTGGGCAGTGCAGGTAGTCCTTTGTAGATCATTATAAAGACTATAAGTTTTCATAAAATAAAATGAAAGTCGTTGGAAGATAGCAGCAAAGAAGTGATACAACTCAAATTTAATGTGAGGGTCTCTATGTTGAGGATAGATGGAGATAAGTGTATAAGCACCAAGACCAGTTAAGAAGCAATTTAGTACTCCAGTGAAGGAAGATGAGAACTTGGGCAAGGTGGTGGGAAGTGACCAGGTTCTGGATACATATTGAATTCAAGAGATCCTATGGATTGGCTGTGAGGGTGAGAGAGACCATTGGGTTTGGATTTAAGTATCAGATGCTTTATTTTGCACAAGTTAGGTTCAGATGACTATAAAATATCCAAGTGGAGATAGCAAGTAGGCAGATGAAGGTACCAGTTTGGAGTACAGGAGAAATGTCCAGATTGGAAGATCCCCAAGAATTTTGGGAGTGATTAACAGATGTCTTACATATGTTCACGAAGAACTCCAGGCAGTCACTAGATTGCACTTAAAATTCCCAGTTCTTCTCTTGCTTTTCTTCACACCTGCACTTATTGAGGAATCACTAGTATTTCTCCGAGATTTTGCTGTCCTGGTAGGCACTGTTGCTTCCAAAGTATAGTGCTTTTCCGAGGGGCACAATTATCTATCATTTTAACTGCTAAGTGCAAGCCTCAGTGATAGTCATGAAGAATAATCTTCTATTGCAAAGTGAGGGAATGACATTTTATTTTCTGTGTGTGTGAGAGAGAGGATTTTACACAAAATATTTCTTAAACAATGAAAATGTATTATTCAATTTAGGAATAAAATATTTAATGCTTACATTTATATCAATCTATAAAGACTGAGTGCCAGCAGTCAAATCTCCTAAAGGGGATTAAAATGAGATGTTTCACATGAGATTTTGGTGGGAAAGAAATGTTATGTTTGACGGACAAAATCACAATAAATGTAAGCTATTGATATTAGTATTTCTATTTTCTTTATTACTGAATAATTAGACCTGCAAAATAACCAAGATATTCTAGGATGAGAGCAGTTTTTTTCTTATCCTCAACCAATTTAAATTCTGTAGTAATTCATTAATCTAAGTATGTATATAATAAGAATGTAATACGAGATTATTTAATATAAACATATAATAGATTGTTTTATTATATAATAAAATAATAAATACAATGGATATGAAAAAATAATGAGTACATGTTGATGGATCACCAATTGTCTTCCTGAATTTACTCAACTGATTCAAATATGGACTAAAAGGAACAAGAAATTGACAAATGTCAAGATGTGTTCCCCACCCTTTTCTTTTTCTAAGACCATAGTTGGTCCAATTTAAAGGATGTTGGTGTGTTATAGAAGTCAGAGATCCTCTGTTTATTGCTTTGGGCCTTCCTTATTCACCAAATTGGGATTAATAACTCTTTTAGAGGGATCCCTGGGTGGCTCAGTGGTTTAGTGCCTGCCTTTGGCCCAGAGTGTGATCCTGGAGTCCTGGGATCAAGTCCCACATCGGGCTCCCTGCATGGAGCTGCTTCTCTCTCTCTCTCTCTCTCTCTCTCTCTCTCTCTCTCTCTCTGTGTGTGTGTTTCTCATGAATAAATAAATAAAACCTTTAAAAAAACTCTTTTAGAGCTTTAATGACAATGAAATAATTACATATGGTGTTTAGAATAGTTCATGCCACACAGTGAGATACTTTCTATAATTATTTTACCTTCACTGTGATATAACCATTCACATTGATTTTATTCATTTTTATAGGATTAAATGAAACCATTCAGGTTAATCATTTTTAAAGATAAGTAGAAATTTTTTAATAGGAATCAAATATTTTGTGGGTGTTTAATACTGTATGTGTAACAATAGGGTTGATTTAACCATGTAAATTTAAGGATAAAATAAATTTTATGTATAGATTATAAAAATAAAATATAATTTATAAATATAAAAATATATAATATAAATAAATATATAATATACATATAAATCATATATATTTAAAATGGAGATGGTATTTCCTTAGTTTTAAAAATTAACTCCATATTCCCAGGTTGATGTGTTGGTGTATTTTTCTTTATAGTTTGAAATAACAGGCCTAAAGAATAGTGAGAATAATAAAAGTAACTTTTTAAAAAAATATATTTTTATTTATTTGAGAGAGAGTTAGAGTGAGAGAGGTCACAGAAGGAGAGGGAGAAGCAGACTTGCCACTGAGCAGAGAGCCATAGGGTGGGCTGGATCCCAGTACCCTGATACCATGACCTGAGCTGAAGGCAGATGCTTAACAGGCTAAGCCACCCAGGTGTCCCTAAAAGTAACTTTTTATTTTCCTCAATATTTGGGAATAAGATGCTGATCTATAGCCAGTCCAAATAATGAAAAATAACATTGATCAATAAATTACTGTTAAATTCTTAGACTGCATCAAGTTTTGCTGAGTGTCCCAATAAGGTCCTTTAGGGAAAAAGGGCTCAATCAATAATAGCATGTTGAATTTATTTTTCATGTCTAATTAGTCTCAGTTTACTCAAAAAATAGTGAATATGTCCCTTTATGTATACAAAATATACTTGAATTATTATTTATAGAAGAGTTGCTATTAGGATACAGGAATTGAAAAATACAGATTATCGAAGTAGCAAGGACACATTCACAAGTCTGCATGTTGAAATAAAGTTGTTTAAGCATTCATTAATATTGGTATTAAAATCAGAGTACTATGTAATAACATAGTGGTTGAGGAGAAAAATCAAAATAGGAAAGAATTATAATAATAATACAAAGAAAAATACTTAAGTAGGATTCATCTAATTTTCGGAAGTAGATGAATACTAATTTTGAAAATTGAGTTAGATTTATGAAAAAAAAAGCGATAACTAGTAAAACACAAAACTGCTCCCTCAAGTGTTCACAGTGAATCTGAGAAATACAGGCATGCTATTGAAGAAGCAGTAATTTTACAGTGATTTTGGACAATCTTTTTCAAATGACATTGTTTTTAAGCAATTTTTTAGAACATGTGAAATTTAAGTCATTGATATAGTTTTTCATCTGACATTTTTTTACTGTATAGAAAATAGCCTTAATGTATCTTCCATTACCTATGGATGGATCATGAATCCCAATGTGTAGATAAATAAATGTAGCAAAAGCTGGAAATTTTTTTGAATCTCTAGGGTTTCTCATTCGTACAGTCTACTATTGGCAGGCCTAAGCAGAACCATCCCTTTCTTATACATGTTATAGTTTCTGTACAGAAAGAGACTTGATGCCCTAATACAGAAAGGTGCATGTATGTTAACTATATGAATATGTGTTTGAACAAGACCTCAACCAAATTATTTAATGAACTTAGTTTTACCTGGGAGTTAAAGATTATATTCCAATAGTTTCCAGATCTAAATCACTATTTTGAAGCGTCAACTGTTTAGGATTTAGACAACTTTTAATATATGGCCTATAGCATTTATTTTCAAATTTTGTTCATAAAATAAAAGGCAAATTTATTAAATTCTTATATTTTAGAAATTGTATTGACTTTTCTCTATATTGGCTTCTTTATTAAAAACAAAGTCTGTTAAAAGATAAAACTGTGGCATATTAAAATTTTAAGAATTTATTTGAATAAAACTGTACTTGGGCAGTGGTTCCAAACCTAAGGTGGTTGGGAGCAATCCTCCTATAGGAGCTAAAGGGAAGACATATATAGAGAAAAATGCCAAAGAAAGAAAGAAAGAAAATTTTGATTAACTATGGCTTAAAAGCCTAACTGGTTATTTGTGATTGGTTGTCCTAGTGTTTTGATTTTGTAACCTTGAGACATATAAGACTTGAGGTAAGTAGACTTAGATTTGGTTTGCCTACACAGGCCGCCATGACAGCAAAACCACCTTAGTCTGACTAGTCTCCTTGTTAAATTAATTTAACAAGTCTAATATTTTAGTGACCTTGGCATTCAACATTCAGTGTAATAAATTATGGGTCTAAGAGTTATTCATTTAGAGAATTTGAATTTTAGAAGGTTTTGACAACTGTCCATATAGCAACCTGAAATTCATGCTAATTTTTCTTCCCTATTCAAAATAAGTAAAACCAGACAAGTATCTTTTTTCTAGTTTCTATATGATGAGATATCAGGGTTTACATTATTTTCTTTCCCTGAAATCTGAAGAATAAGAAATGCCTTATAGTTTAAATTCCTGTTACTACTGGATAGATGAAATTGTATAAGAGGTAAAAATAAAAGAATTGGTTATTTGACTAAAATTTGTTTGTAAAATAGGTATATCAACACAGTCATTCATTTGCTATATCCAAAAATACAAGAATAAAAAAAAGACTCAATGTCAAAATCAGTATTACTGCTAACAATATTATTACTGAAAATACTTTAAGATTTTTTTTTTTGTAGTTCTTATGGTATATACCACACGAGATATGCAACCAAGGTACTATAGTTTGAAATTATGATACTTTCTTTCTATATGATTATACCACCAACTAACTTCACAGATTTTTTTGAGATTTCATTTTTAGAAATTGCTTTGATATTCGACTTGTATAATATAAAAAATGTACATGGTTCTAAAGTCCAGTCTGCAAAAGAATATTTCCATGAATGTCTTCCTTTGTAGCTTTACCAATATATCTTTGGGACAGAGACCTAGAGGTCACATTTGTGGATCATATGGTGTAATGAATGTAATTTTGGGCAGATATTGCAAAATCTCCCTACATAGGTGTATATCACTTTTCATTCTCATCACAAATGTATAAAAGGCCTGATTCCCAAAGGTCTTGTCAGTAGAGTATACTTTTGTATATTTGTATTGTATTTATAAAGGAAATAAATGGTAATTTGTATATTAGTCATTTTGGCTGATATAACTGGTTGGCTTATACAAACAAAACAAAACAAAAATTTCTCTCATAGTTCTAGAGACTAAGAAATCTGAGATCAAGATACTAGCTACTGGGTCCCTTGTGAGAGCCTCTTTCTGCTTTGCTGAGAGATGACTTCTTATCCTCACCTAGTGGAAAGAAGAAAAATTTTTTATATAAGGCATTAATCCCATCAAGAAGACCCAGTCTTGGGATCTCTGGGTGGCTCAGCGGTTTAGCGCCTGCCTTTGGCCAAGGGCGCGATCCTGGAGACCCGGGATCGAATCCCACGTCGGGCTCCCGGTACATGGAGCCTGCTTCTCCCTCTGCCTGTGTCTCTGCCTCTCTCTCTCTCTCTCTCTCTGTGACTATCATAAATAAATAAAAAAAAAGAAGACCCAGTCTTATGACCTAATCTAACCTTAATTATGTCCCAAAGCCCCACCTACAAATATCATCTCATTAAGGATTATGTTTCAACATATGAATTTTGAGGAGACACAAACAGGCAGTCTACAACCTTCACTGTAGTTTTAATTTGCAATGCTCTTATGAGAGGGGATGAACATTTTTCAGAGGACTTATTGATATTTCTTTTGGCCTATGGATTATCTAGGCTGATTTTATAGCATTATATTGGTCTTTCCCCCCTCTATTTTTGGAAATGTTTATATATTTATGGGTATTAACCCTTTCTCTGTGAAATTAGTTGAAATTATTTTTCTAGTTTGTCATTTATCATTTACTTAAGATGATATTTTATTTTGCCACATTTTTTTCATTACCTTTTAAGGCAACGTAAAAATAAAATGGCTTGGGGTGCAGAGTCAAATGACCAATCCTTGGTTTTGGCTCAGGTCTCAAGGTCATGGGATCTGCCAGTGTTGGGCTCCATACTCAATGTGGAGGCTGCTTAAAAGACTCTCCCTTGCCTTTCTACCACCCAAATAAAAATAAATAAATCTTTAAAAAAATAAAATGGCTTAATCTTTACCATGTAAACAACAAAATTACTATATTTTCTAATTGTATTTCAATGGTTTTCAATATGAACAGAAAGATTTTAAGTCTATGTTCAGGTAATAAGTACCCTATTCCAGTTGAAAAAGCCTCATTGCATAGTAGACTTTCTCCCTGGTGCCCATGGGAAATTAAATGATCAGATACTCTTAAAGAATAGGCATAGGTTGGATTGTTCAGATGAAACTCATTGCCCAAAAATCTCTTTCAAGGGTTTGAATAAAATACCCTTACTAGTATTTGTTAAGACTCTTAAATTGTTACCTAGGAAAGGAGACTACAAAAAACTGAAAGAACAGTAGGACAGTTTAAGGCAGAAATATTTTTTAAAACAGTTTACTTTCTAATAAGCTAAAAAATAAAAGATGACCCTGATATTTATTGCAGAATCAGTGCTTGCATAGTCATATAATGTCCTCTTTATCATCTGAAAATTAAACTGGGACTTTTAAAATGAATGTGCTTCTAATGAAGGGTGACAAGTGTCATACTGGTGAATTCTATGATTTATTTATTTATTTTTATTCATTCATAGAGACACAGAGAGAGAGAGAGAGGCAGAGACAAACGCAGAGGGAGAAGCAGGCTCCATTCAGGGAGCCTGACATGGGACTCGATCCTGAGTCTCCAGAATCACGCCCCGGGCTGTAGGCGGCGCTAAACCACTGCGCCACGGGGGGCTGCCCATATGACAACTTTTAAATTCAAGGATATGCATCAACAGTCCATGTTTTCAAATACTTTTATCTTTTTTATTTTGCAACTAATTGTAAAATTTGGCATTTTAAAATTGATACATTTTGAGCATGAATTTGATAACAGAATCTGTATAATGGTAGCATGAGAAATGGTTGGCTTTTAATGAGTTCTAGTCACTATGTTAAACTTATTAAGCATACTACTTAATTTCATCCTTACAGAAATAATGTGTGGTAGGTATACTTAATTATCCCCATTTTACAAAGGGGAAAACTAAGGTTATTAAGAGGTAAAATTCTCAGTATCACATAACTAATGAGTGACTATTTGAAAATAAACTACAGCTGTCCCTAAGGATCATGCTCTGAATTCCTAGATTACATTTGTTTCTATTTAGAAAGGTATATGATGAGTTTAGTACTGAATCAGTGCCTACTGCCCTCATAATGACTCAAAAATATTTCTTCTTAATTTCATCCCAATCTGACTCAGTATTCTACATCAGGTGTAACAAAAAAAGACAGTGGCTTGACAGACTTGGACAGACAATGACTGAGAAACTTTCCTTGTTTTTGAAAAGGTCCAGGTGTCAGAGGGCCTGCCCCAGTTACAGGTAATAAGAGAAATTTGAGGTAAGCATACTGAGCTTGTTACACAACAGAAAAAAAGCAAAAAAAAAAAAAAAAAAAAAAAAAGAAAAAAAGAAAAAGCAAAAAAAAACAAAAACAAAAAACACTAGAGAATTGACTGAAGCACTATGACATATTTTCCAGAAGAAATTATTTCATACTATATAAAGATGTATTTATATAGAAATATTTTATAAGTAATTAAACTGCTGACTTATAAATATGTGAATTTACAGTGGATATAGTAAATTTATTGATTTTGCATTACATAAATATTAATAAATGTATAATTTTATAAATCAGTAGACTAATTCAGATTTTGTATAGTTTGGAGGAAATACAAGCCAGTCTTTCAGAGCATGGATAAACTATGAAATCAAGCATTGCATGAAATGCCATGGCTTAGACATGAAAATCAGGGTGTATGAAAACCAGAAGGGCATCAGTTATCGAGCGAAAGCACTGTTTCAGCAAAGGGTTTACAATGAAAATCTTGCTGAGTCCATATTTTAAAAGAACTGAAGAACATAATGGGTTTTGACTACAGGAAAAGTCAATATCTGAGTTATAATACCATAGTGGCAGCTTTGAAGCAAGGTAACTGTGGGAGTTGACTGATACTCAAACTGATGAGGGCAAAATATACCTGTCTTTTTTTTTCCCCCTTAAATTCTCAAATTGTAATACTACATCTGGCTCAGAATACACCACCTGCAAATATTATTGAATAAATTATTGTCTCAACTGAACACACATTTTACCAAGGGCTATGGTGAACTAAAGGAGAGAATATAGCTATGGAACCGAAAGAATCAATTCAAGGCAAATACTAATATTACTAACTTCATAGCAGTCAAAAATTATTTAATATACCTAAACTTCTTCACTCAAAATAATACTTACCTTGCATTACTCTAAGGATTGAATGGAAAAACCTTAATAAAATACATAATTACAAAAATATCAATTCGTCTTGGAAGTCATCAAAAAAAAAAAAAAAAAAAAACCTCTACTTTTATATTCAGGTATTGAAGTCAGAGCTTCTTTTGGCCTCTTTAACGTCACTGGTCTTCTGTCCCTATCTGTCATGCACTTTAACGTTTTTTCTCTGGGGAAAAAAAAATGTGTTAATCTGAAATATTCTGTTTCCACTTGATTGACCCTAAATTGCTATATAAAAAACATTTTAAGTTAAATATAATGAGCTTCTTTTACTTTTTTATTAGAATGAGTAAAATATTTTGAATAATATACTACTTTGTGACATTACTGAAATTATCAAAATCTTTATCATATCAACAATACGACTTTTTAAAATACAAACTAATTATTATTAGTTTAGATTGGTACTATGATCTGAATGTTGGCATCCCCCACAAGATTCAGGTTGAAATTCTAGCCCCCAAAGGTGATAGCATTAGTAGAAAGGCCTTTGGGAGATGACTAGGCCAAGAGTGTAGAGCCCTTATGAATTTTAGTGGTCGTGTAAGAGAGATCCCACAGATCTCCATCGCTTTTCCACCGTGTTAAGGATACAAAAAGTCTGCAGCTTGGGAGAGGACCCTCATCTGACCATGCTAGCGCACTGATATCAGAATTCTCAGCCCCTAGAACCTGTGAGAAATAAGTTTCTGTTGTTTGTAAACTACTCAGTCTGTGTTTTTTTTTGTTGTTGTTGTTGTTGTTGTTGTTGTTACAGCATCCCAGACAGATTAAGACAACTAGTAATTCTAATTATCTTGATATTTGTCACTTAAGGTGATACATGTTCGAAAAGGCTCTTTCTTCTAATTGCTAACTAAAAAATTAAAATAAAAATATAGGGGGTGCCTGGATGGTTCAATGGGTGAAGCATCTGACTTCGGCTCAGGTCATGACCTTGGGGTCCTGGAATCCAGCCCCTGGATTTGGGCTCCCCACGGAGTCTGCTGTCCCTTTCCCTCTTCTCTTGCTCATGTATGCTCTCTCTCTTTCTCTTTCTTAAATAAATAACATCTTTACAAACAAAAAAAACATAGTAATGGAAAAATGCTTAAAATTCTTGATTTGATTTGGTCATTTGACTTTAACTTAGATCCATATCTTTAATTGAATAAGAAGCCACTGCATAGTTTAGACTTCTTCTACTAAATAACAAATATATTAAGTTTTTAAGGAATTTATAATTGGATTGATATATCTCTTCAGTTAACACTACAGTTTTTCCCAGTCTTATGATTCAGCATCCATTCAAGATAGAATAATGAAAGATATTTATTCCAAAATGCATGGTCTTTTTGGATTTTTGCTTAAAATTGAGTAAAATGCAAAGTGTTCTCATTTTTAATTACTCCAGTGCCTAAAAACATCAATAAAGACTAGAACGTTCACCTATTTGCATTTCTAATTATCTAATATTTCATTTCTGCTGAGGACTATATTGTTTTATAACTTATGTGCTACTTTTACAAAATTCAGTTTTCAAACGTTATTGATTTGCATATATTTCCATAACTTGAATAATTTATCATAATCTATTTTCTGTTCCTTTTTTGTTAATTTTATACATAATATCAAATGTTGAGTTAAGCATTTCTAACTAAACAATAATTGTTTAAGAATAGTATTATAATTTATATTTGTGTGAATTATCTATAATCTGGGATGGGTTCCATGACAAATAAAAATTGCCTAGTTTTATATTCATGCTTCACTATCCTTTCTCTCATCTAGATTGTCATATTGCAACTTTGGTTATGGCAATAACAATGGTTCTTAAAATGACTTAAAATTCTCTTACTGTTCTCGGGTATTTTAGCTGCAATTAGCCCCATTCATTTATTTTCCATTTCTACTTCCCAAAAGTGAAAACTTTCTTTCGATCTAAATTTTATTTTGTTTTGTTTGTATTTTTTTATTGGAGTTTGATTTGCCAACATGCAGTATAACACCCAGTGCTCATCCCATCAAGTGCCCCTCTCAGTGCCCGTCAATCCTAATTTTAAAATGTATATCTTTACAAACTAGTGATTTTAGATGTTAACACTGCAAGTAACAGAATTCTGAAACTCAAAATTTCTTTATTTTTTTTTAATTTTTATTTATTTATGATAGAGAGAGAGAGAGAGGCAGAGACACAGGCAGAGAGAGAAGCAGGCTCCATGCACTGGGAGCCTGATGTGGGATTCGATCCCGGGTCTCCAGGATCGCGCCCTGGGCCAAAGACAGGCGCCAAACTGCTGCGCCACCCAGGGATCCCAAACTCAAAATTTCTTACACTGTTAGAACAATTTTATCACACAGGAGAAATCCCTAATCATGATGAGTGCCAGATATGATGCAACATAGTTTCTTCTTTTTATTCATAGGTATACCCTTCATCCAAATTGTCCATGCCTCTGAAGCTCTGAGTAGCGCTTCTCAACAACCACTATATAAACCCTTGTGTCTGTCAGTGATTCTTTTTTGAATTTTAAATAAAATGTTAAACATTTCAATTACGTCCATCTCTCTGTTTGGTAAAACTTTCACATATTCTGAGAGAAAAAGCCAGTCACGTGTGTTTTTTGCATTTTTTTTTAAAGAAACTAGGATATTCTGCTTTTAAGATTGATTTGAAGAAAGTAATGGTTTATTAATAATGACTCTACCCATTCATAAGAATTTTTTATCTCTACTTCTTTGTAGGATCTTTTATGTTGCTAAATAGAGGTTGATTAATAATTTTGATTGTCTTTGATAATATTACATAACCTCTTAAGATTTTCAGATACAATGTTTTTCTATTATGATTTTCCTATTATAAAGTATTAAACATTCAGCTATGTGGATAGATCTTAATTTATTATGCTAGTATTCTATGGATTAATATTTGGGTTGTTGGCAATATTATTAGAGACCATGATCCAATTAATATTTGTGTATGTGTGTAAGATTCTGTTCTATAAATTTTGGGAAGTTAAACTATTGAGACAAAGGATATACTTTATAAAAAAATCTTAATTAATCTGCCCAATTCTCAATGTAAATCACATTAGTTACATGCTAATGAATAATCAGAAGATGATTTTATGTTTCCCCCATAATTTTATGGGGGAATAAAATGAATAATCAGAGGATGGATTATGTTTCCCCCATAATTTTGTGAGTGAAATGTGCTATGGAAATTTGTCCATGTGATAAGTGGGAAAAATGTCATAGTAGAATATTAATTTACATTTTTCTGTTATAAATGATTTTTCATAGCTTTTGAGTCATTTCAGTGGCTTTTTCTGTATTCATAGTCTCCACCCATCTTCCTACTGCTTTTTTTTTCCTTTGTTCATTTCTCAGTGTAGAGTTTTGCCCTTTTCAAAAAATATGAATTGTGAATCTTAATTTCTAGGTTTTTTTTTTTTTTTTTTTTTTATGATAGTCACAGAGAGAGAGAGAGAGAGAGAGAGAGGCAGAGACACAGGCAGAGGGAGAAGCAGGCTCCATGCACTGGGAGCCCGACGTGGGATTCGATCCCGGGTCTCCAGGATCGCGCCCTGGGCCAAAGGCAGGCGCCAAACCGCTGCGCCACCCAGGGATCCCAATTTCTAGTTTTTAATAGTACATAAAAGCCTGAAAATTAAACATATCATGTATTATACACACTTCTCATTTTTTTGCAGTGGGATATTTTTAGTAATAAACAGTACACTTATAACTTCTGTAACTAGAAATATTTTCTCCCCGGCTAAAAAGAAATAGTCACTTACATTTTGTTTAAGCTTAATTCATCTTAACTTAATCATGGAATTTGGTATGAGTAATTAACTTTTTCCAAATACCTTCCCATTGACAGAGTTTATTGCATAATTTATTTGTTACACAGTGATTTGATGCTTTATTTTTTTTTAAGATTTATTTATTTATTCATGAGACACAGAGCGAGAGAGGAAGAGACATAGGCAGAGGGAGAAGCAGGCTCCTCATAGGGAGCCCGATGCGGAACTTGATCCCTGATCCCAGGATCATAACCTGTGCCTAAGGCAGGCTCCCAACCGCTGAGCCACCCTGGTGTCCCAGTTACACAGTGGTTTGAGATGTAGCCTTCATCAATATTGAGTTATCACATATATTTGGTTCTGTGTCTAAGCTTCTGTTTAATTATTGTACCACAACGTTTTAGAGTTTGAAATTAAACATTACTCTTTGTATATATTCCTGTTAATTTTAGTCTCATTTTTATGGGATTTCTTGATTATTATTGATTTTTGTTTTCCCCATGAAAACTTAGATAAAACTTGTCCAGTTCAAAACAGATAACAAAAGCCTATTGGTGTGACATTAAAAGTGAAATTTAATTGAGAGAAAACTGACAACTTTATGAACCTGAAAATGGTATGCATTTTTTTTACTTGAGTTTGTTTCTCTTACCTACAAGTGTATTTTTGTTTCCTTCACACTGGTCTTAATTTTTTTTTTTTTTTTTTTTAATCAGCAGCTAGAAGCATAGCAACCAAGAGCATGTAACCAGAGCCAGAATGCACCCTTCAAGTCTTATTTCTATCACATTTCAGTTATATAATATTGGACTCAACTCTTTGCTCCTCTGACGGGATTAGCACTAAAAATAAACATATATCTTTAGTGAGGAAGACAGGTAGAGGGCCTTCACAGCTCGGCATGCTTCCCTACTTACTGTCTAGGATATGGCCTCTGGATTTGTTTTCTTCAACAGTTCTCCAATTCCTCGAACATATATTTTGTTGTTGGTTTTCTAACTTTTCCAACTGTGATTATTGTGCCTTGTTGCAAGCTACTCCATAAGAACTAAACTCAATTTCCTTTGAATATAGTTTTAATATAGGCTGACTTACATGGCAGCATATACTGAAAATTATTATATCATGCCCAGTAGTAACGATTGTAGTATAGTCTTGTTCATCTTTTCTTTTTTTTTTTTTAATTTTTATTTATTTATGATAGTCACACAGAGAGAGAGAGAGAGGCAGAGACATAGGCAGAAGAAGAAGCAGGCTCCATGCACCGGGAGCCCGATGTGGGATTCGATCCTGGGTCTCCAGGATCGCTCCCTGGGCCAAAGGCAGGCGCCAAACCGCTGCGCCACCCAGGGATCCCTCATCTTTTCTTCTAATGGAATTTCAACAGAAGATCTCTGTATCACTCAATATTAGCTTTATTTGATATAACTTCAAATCAGGATGCCTGGGTGGCTCAGTGGTTGAGCATCTGCCCTTTGCCCAGAGTATGATCCCAGGGTTCTGGGATCAAGTCCCACGTTGAGTTCCCTGTAGGGAGGCTGCTTCTCCCTCTCCTATGCCTCTGCCACTGTGTGTGTGTCTCATGAATAAGTAAATAATTAAAAAAAAAAGAAAGAACTTCAAATTAATGCATCTTCTACAAAATTTATATAAAATAAACTGAGAGCTTGCTGTTAACATGGAAGATTTTGTAAGGAATTAAGTAAAATATATTTTTTAAATTTTTCAGAGATGATATTTTGGGGAAGGTGACCTGCCTTACATGAATGTGCATATGTTATACCTTCATTATGAAAAGATTTATGCTCTACCCTAAACAAATAAAACTTTTGTCTTATAATGTTCATCTAATAAAAATTTTAAAAAATAAGCTCACCAATGTAAGCAAGTTTTTATTCTAGATTTTATACTACATTCACATGTCTGTACAAGTAAAAGTAAAATTCTGACCAAGAATCATTCTTATGAGAAGGCTTGATTCAGTAGCATAGTACTAAAAATTGAAATAAGGTCCCTTCTACTGATGAGAAGACATTTCAAGTCTAACTTATCAAAATCATTATGGGAACTAAAGGAAATTATCAAGAGACTTGATGGAACAGTATACGTTTTATGAAGATTGCCTTTAAAATCTTTGCTAAGATAATGCAAAATAGTATGTGGATTAATTTAATTTCTTATTGATCATAAGATTAGATTTTAGCAAAATATCCTCATCCTAAAGCAAAGATTTTCCCCAACAGAAAAATTAACAACTCTCTCATTCAATTAAGTAATCTGTTTTAGAGTTGGATACTATGGCTATTTAAATCTGGGAAAAATGGAAGTGTTTATCACTGATTCCCTGGTTACAAAGTAGGCTGAAATTTAAACATCCAAATTAAATTTATACTCATCAGTGTGATCTCTCTGGGAGACTACATATCTGCTCCATTGATAGTAGAACACAAAGTAGATTTGATACTCCTTACTTGGGGAAACAATCTTCTAAAATTACCTACAAAGTGTTTGACACATTTTGGATTTTCTTAATTTTTTTTTTAATTAACGTGTTAACTTTTTGAATATCCTCATTTTTAGAAAGATTGATATTCAAAGGTATATTTGAATGTATGTGTGTCTACGTGTGTTTAGCAGACAAAACTAATTTAAGGTCAAGTTCAATGAATTAAGTGAATGACTATGCTATTTGGAACTTTGGTCAAAGTGACATAGGTTTATAAAATTAAAATTTATTTTCTTGTATATTTCCCCTAAAATGAGTCTCAGCCAAATTATTTCTCATAAGAATTCTTGGTAAATTTACTAAGAAAACAATTATAGTATTTCATTAAATGCTTTTTAAATATCGAAAATATATTTTATTTTCATATGAAACTAAATTTTGAAAAATATCTAAGAAATGGATGTAATATCTCTTTTTAATTATGGACAATAGAAATAAATAAATGCTTTTTATTAAGAATTATAAGCTTTATATATCACTGCAGTGGCATATCCTTTTGCTGAAGGCAACAATCATGAGTTAGTTTACCTTCTATTCAGTACACTGAAATGCATAAAAGAAGGCTTCGATTCTCAGTATTGGAAGAAAGAGAATTATACCCAGCGATGTAGATTTCTTATAGGACCCATTTCTTTTCAAGGATAGATTCTCTTCTTAGCTCTATAGAAAAACAACAAGAAGTGATAGGAAGAGAGTACTGTCTGTGTAGCATGCATTGTGCTGAATTTAATAACTGTCCTTGGACAAGGACCTGTGTTCCTAGAACTAACTTGTTTTCCTCTCACAAAATTCCTTGGCCTTTAGCTGGCTAGTTGGTTTGTTTATTCAACACCCTTGGAGTCTCAGTTCTTAACTATGGAACTTGGGCAAAGTCAAGGTGAGATGAATGTCTCAATATAACAGGAGATCTTATTTCCCCAAAATTGGATAAATGGAAGGATAGCAGGTTGCAGAAGTATCTCATTCCTCTGCTTCCTCTCACAGAATTCCTAAGTTTAGAGGATCTCTGATGGGAGCAAATAAGCACTTTGGTCTTAGAAACTATAGAAATTGTTTAGTGACTTGGCATGGAGGTCATAACTGTCATGGGCAAAAGAACCACCAGCTTCAAATAGACCATAAAAATTCAGGCAAGAGTAGCAACATTTTAATTATTCCCTGGGGATATTTACCACTGGTGATGAGGTTGGAAAGAGGAGCTGAGAGATTTAATTTTCTCAAAACTGATTTTGTATAGTAAACAAAAATATGTTTTGGGGTTTTTTGGGGGTGCGATAGGCATTTGGGAGGAGACTATATCTTAAGCCACATTTCAATAAAGCCACTGTTGGACAATGTCTTAAAATTGTCCATAATAAAATGGAGATCTTTACCTAGTTCTTTTATTTATTTATTTATTTATTTATTTATTTATTTATTCATGAGAGAGAGAGAGAGAGGCAGAGACACAGGCAGAGGGAGTAGCAGGCTCCATGCAGGGAACCCGACTCAGGACAGGATTCCCGGTCTTCAGGATCAAGCCCCGGGCTGAAGGCAATGCTAAACTGCTAAGTCACAGGGGCTGCCCCTCTTTACCTAGTTCTTTTATTTATTTATTCTTTTATTTTCTACCTCTCCTCCCCTCCTCTCCCCTTCCTTCATTTTTATTCCTCTTCTCAAAGAGAACTTCCTATGTCACCATGGATGAAGTTATATATCCTATTAATCCTAGCAATTAGACATTGATAGGTCAAATTTGGTTTATAAATATAACAAAATGTGACATTTTTATAGTATAAAGAAGTGTCAAGTGTATAAAAAAATCCATATGGGCAGATGCCTAAATTGAATTCCTCCACTTGTTTAAAATTTTAAGTTCTAGAAACAGATCCCATAAGAGATTGTTTTGATATTCTGGTCCCTAGAGAAAAAAAAAATGTCTAAACCTTTTTAAAAAATTATTTAGAGAGAGCACACACATGAGTTGGGGGGAGCTGAGGCAGAGGGAGAGGATGAGGGAGAGAAGCAGACTCCCTGCTGAGCACAGAGCCCTGACATGGGGGTCAATCCCAGGACCCTGAGACCATGACCTGAGCTGAAATCAAGAGTTAGTCACAACCGACTGAGCTATCAAGGTGCTCTATCTAAAACTTTTTAGTATCTAATCTGTACAAGTGAGTGAAAAAGTTGAACCAAAAGAAAGGCATATAGGAGAAACAAGGTCAGGTTGTAGTTGATTTAAAAAATTAAACTAAGAATCCAATCAATATTCCATTTTTCTAGTCATTTACCTACCTACTCATAACAGGCTCAAATTTCAAAGGCTCTAAAAACTCTCCTGTGTTTATATAAATTTTTGTAAACAATCAAGTTAATTATGGAAATAAGATGTTTCTTTTCAGAAAAAAAATTTGCACTTGACTTTGATTCCATTTTCAAATCTTCTTCAGTGTACTTTTCAAGTGCAGTGAGAAAATGGATTTGAGTCTAAAACACCCAGGTGAAAATTGAATTAGGGATTTTATATTCAATTGCAGCTCACTTATGCTCAAAGGTAAGCTAACATTCTGAATTAATTTGTGCCTCAGGTTTTGGGAGAGCAAATCCTTTCTATGCTAACATCCAGCATTTAATCCCACTAATTTACACTTAAAGTTGACCTATTCTAATACATCAAAATTTAAGTTTATACAAACATACTTTTTAAAGTCAGAAAGAAAAGTTAAGTATATATCTAGACAACATCCCAAGTGAAAATCTAGAAAAGTATCATTAATTTCATACCTAAAAGGATATAGAGTAAAACACATAATTTTCTATTATCAAACAGAAAATAGAAATTTAAATTTAGCATTAAAACAAAATATTAGGAAGTACTCTTAGCCATCTCCAGGAACACTAGAGGTAAAAATGTGGCTAGGAGGCAGAAACACAAAATCTTAGGAGACATTGAAAAAATAGTTCAAATTTGCTGAATATGCATTAATGTTGTAGAGTTACAAAACATTTAGGTGCAGTTTTGAGAAAATGCTTGCTTACTTGGACCTATTTATAGAGGGTAAAAAAAACTATGGGAAATGCATAAACCATAATCCTTTTAACTGAAAGACAATATATGTGCGTGTGTGTATAAACCCATTAATGTATGTTATATATATTATATACACATTACATATACAACTATAATGTCTATATAACTAATATATTTTATATATACACTTTGTTAATGTTTTGTGTGTGTGTGTGTGTGTGTGTAAATAGCCAAACAAGTCATTAACAGAAATCCTATACTTGGCTCCATTCATCTTATGTTTATTATTATAGCTTTTTATTTTTGTTTTACTGGAGGTTATGGGTACCACTTTAATTGTTAATGACTCAAAACAGTAAGTTTTAAAAGTTTGCTTTTTTTTGGCTTTTTAAACTTACTGTTTTGCTTTTTAAATTTTTTAAGACTCTTGTCTTTCTATTAAATGACTGTGAAGTCAGTGGCCATTAGGCCATTGCCATTAATTATATAACTTACATTTTCCAAATACTAATTTGTTAGTAAAATCCCTGTAGATTCTATAATCATTATTTGATCGTAGGCATTTGGTTTTGTTTGGATGTATTCTGTGAGGATAACATGCCACAGGGGACTGGAAGCTCTTGAAGAAAAAAATGGCTGCCCACGGTTAAGTGTTTTTAGAAAATGAGGCAAGAAGGCGAAGGGTCAGCAGATTAAATTAGTACATGTCTGAACTGGAAAGCCAGATTCAATCATAACATTCAAAGTCCAGTTGAGAGCCAGAGGCTGAGCTTGCTTGAAGTCACTTTCTGTAGGAAATCTGAGGAAGAAACATCTCTGTCCAAATGAGCTGGAAAAAATGCTGGCTGAATATACTCTCAGTTTGACTTTTTCAAGAACAGAAAACAGCAACATTACACATAACAAACAGCACTTGTCTCACTTACAGAAAGTAAAGGTTGGCTGGCAGCCAAAGACAGTCTTGCTGTGAAAATAGATTAAAGAAAACCAAATACAGAATTGTAACATAGGGAGGAAAGAAAAGAGGAAGAGGGGAAAAAAAGTGAGAAGACAAAAGGCAAAGCAAGTAGAGCCGGGATGACAACAGAATGGGTGAAAAATGGATGAATAGCTTAGCTGAAACTATCTGTCTAATTCTATTGGCCTTGCATTGATTTGCAGACATATAAAGGCATTTTATTAGGGACTTAGGTAAGCAGAGGAGAGAACACAGGATTCACAAACCTATAAATTAGTCTTGGTTCTGGTATGTAGCTGAGACCTCTGTTTCACCTTATCTCTCAGGGCTTAAGTGTGCTTGTTTATAAACAATAAATAAACCAACAGAAGGGAGGATATCAGGAAGATAAGCCATATGGATCCTTACAAATATGAGACTTGAGAGATGATAGAGAGATGATAGATGCTTGGCTCATGATTTTGGTAAAGTCATACTGGTTTTGTTACCAATGTACTTCATCAAAATCTAAAGGTAATACAAAAAAATAAAGGTAATTCACTTCTGTGCTTTATACTGATACAATTTGTAATATCAGCGTGATTTTATCCAATCAATTAGTGAAGAGAGAGCAAAATATACCTACTGCCCCTTGCCCCCACAAAAAAGCAATTGACCAAAACCAAAAACCTTGACCATTTTCAGAGACTCTTAACTTTCTGTTCAATGTCACTAGCACACACGGAAAATAGTATACAGTTATAGGTAGTCCACAAATTTCTTCTTTTAAAAACATGTCAAAAAAAAAAAAATAAAAAATAAATAAATAAAAAAAAATAAAAACATGTCAGTTACTGGGGCACCTGGGTGGCTCAGTGGTTGAGAATCTGCCTTTGGCTCTGTTCACGATGTTCCTGGAGTCCTGAGATCCAGTTCTGCATCAGGTTCCCTGCAGGGAGCCTGCTTCTCTCTCTGCCTATGTCTCTGCCTCTCTCTCTGTGTGTTTCTCATGGATAAATAAATAAAATCTAAAAAAAAATTGGTTACTTATTCACAACTAAAATGGATAGAATGGTAAATTATATATATATATGTTATAAATTATATATATTATATTATATATTTAACCACAATAAAAAAGTACACAAAAATATATATTGACTATTTTAAGAAAGAATATGTAAAGGGAAGTTATTCACTTCCCTGAGTGAGGTGGGATACGGTCGTGGGAAAGCATGCTAGTTTTCTCTAAAATATTACTTTTACAGGTTAGGTATATTCACTAAATCTAAAACATTTATTTGAACAGCCCTCAGTGCAACAGTATCGTTTAGTGAGCTTTCAAAAAATAAAGATGGGATGCCTGGGTGGCACAGGAGTTGGGCGTCTGCCTTCGGTTCGGGGCATGATCCCGGGATCGAGTTCCCTACATGGAGCCTGCTTTTCCCTCTACCTGTGTCTCTGTTCCCCTCCCCCTGTGTCTCTCATGAATAAATAAATAAAATCGTTAAAAGTAAGTAAATAAAAAAATAAAGATTCCCAAACATCAAAATCAAAGGTTCATTTCACTTGCTCTGAAACAGGATTGTTCAATTCTATACAAGATTGTTCAATTCTAATGTGTAGCCAGGGTTGAGAGACAGGAACTGCATTTCCATGCTCACAACTATTTCTCTAGTATATTATCTGGCCAATTATCTGTGTGCTGAATGAAGAATCAAATAAGCAAATGATCTCATAGTGTATTTTACCTGTACATTTACCCTATATTAGATTCACTTTGAAGCTGGAAGAGCCGTGCAGATTCCATAAAATCAGCCAGAAAACATAAAAGTAAATTAAACAAAATGTCAATAGTCTCCTCTCCTCTATGACCTTGCCATTCCTATTCTGAGATTACAAATACTAAAAGTTTTCCATAATTATTCAGTCATTCTCTATTAACATACAAATATGCACGATTGAATATAAATATGTACAATTTGTTTTTTTTTTAATTCTGCTACTTTGTTCTCCAGCCAGATGGGATGAAAATATTCACAATAATCTACATTTTGGGGTGCTTAGGTGGCTCAGCCAGTTGGGCCTTTGCCTTTGGCTCAGGTCATGATCTCGGGGTCCTGGGATCAAGCCCTACGTTGGACTCCTTGCTCAGCTGGGAGTCTGCTTCTCCCTCTGCCTCTCTCCCCTCTTACGCTCTCTAGTGTGCACACTCTCACTCAAATTAATTAATTAATTAATCAATTAATTAAAATTATCAAAAAAACCCTCCAATAATCTACATTTTTCTTCACTTAAAAATTCTTCTCAAGATCACACCATAAAGGACTCATTCATCGTATAGTTTAGAGGGAAACGATATTCTAATATGTCTGTTTCTTAGGCCACCTAATCATACTATCTCCATTCACTTTGCTTTCTTTCTCTCTTGCACACGCTCCAGTAATACTTTGGCTCCCACTGTAACAGAGAAGCCAATGTCAAATTGTCAACTTCATTGTTCTCAAATTATGTGTAACATTTGACCAAGTCTTCACTCCTTCCTTATTGCACCTTTTTTTTTCGCTTGGCCTCTAGGCTAACTTCTGTCCCTTGGTTTCCTACTTAACTATATCAGTGACCTTTGTGGATAGTTCATCTTCTCCAGCTGTAAGTTTTAAATTAACCTCCAAAGACTTTTTTATATACATCCATCCTCTTATTTCATCTAGTTCCAGGGTTTTTCAGACCAATTGGATTATGACAGCTCCATTTTTTTTTTTTTAATTCTGGACTGAAACTGTCCTTTATAAATTACAGACCCAGATAGCTAGGTAGTCTGCTGATACCTCCAATTTTGTTTTGCATCTAATAATCATCTCTTACTTATGCCCCAAATAGAAATTTTGACACTCTGTATAATTTTTGCTTATCTTCCCCAGTTTAGCACATGGAAACTCTATTCTTTAAGTTGTTAGGCCCAAACCCCTGGTCGTCCTTGAATTTCCACTTTCTTTCACACCTTGCAACATTTTATTGGCAAGTTCTCTTAGAAAGCTTATCCAAAATACAACCATTTTTCACCATATCCTGAACAAAGGCAACATCATTTTTCACCTAGAGCATGGCTGTAGTACCCCAGCTGTTCTCCCTGCTTCTCTCTTGGTCTCCTAAAATCTTTCCTATATAAAATAGCAAGAGTGATCTCTTGAAAATATTGGTCAGGTTGCCTCATCCTGTTTGGGCTTCAGATTGTTAAGGGGCTTCCCATTTTATCTGGAATCTCATTTTTCTTCACTCACTCAGATGCTGGCCTTGCATTATGTATGACTTCCGGTCCCCCTGCAATACATACACCATTAATCCTCAGGTTTCATTTTATACCATTTTCACTGTCATTTCCTCTGTCTCCATTCTACCCCTCTACTTGGGCTTCTTTGAACACACCAAACATTCTAGCTTTGGATATTTACACTGACTCCTGACTTAGCTTGAGAAATCTTTGTTGTAGGCATTTGCATGGCTTGATCTATCATTTCATTTAGATTTCTGCTTAAATATCGCCTAATCAGAGGTCTTCCCTGATTATTCTAACTAAAATAGTATGATCAGAACCTGCTGCACCTTACTTAGCCTCATTTCTTTAAATTGCCAATATTTTCCCACATAAGGTGTTTTTTATATATATATAACATATATATATTATATATATAACATACATATATGTTATATACATACATACATAAGGTGTTATATATATTATATATATCTGTATATATTACATACATACTTCCTTACATATTGGTACTTTATTTTTTTAATAATAAATTTGTTTTTTATTGGTATTCAATTTGCCAACATACAGAATAACACCCAGTGCTCATCCTGTAAAGTGGCCCCATATTGGTACTTTAAAAATGGAGTAGATTTGGGCAGCCTGGGTGACTCAGTGGTTTAGCACTGCCTTCAGCCCAGGGCCTGATCCTGGAGACTCAGGATCGAGTCCCACATCAGGCTCCCTGCATGGAGCATGCTTCTCCCTCTACCTATATCTCTGCCTCTCTCGTGTCCCTTGTGAATAAATAAATAATTTTTAAAAAATGGAATAGATTTATAAAAATAGAATCATGTGGTCCATTCTCTAAAAGAATATCTGATTTCTTTCCAAAAATATTGTACTTTTCCACACTGTAAGTGGGATTATTTACCAATATTATCACTAGTACTACAGGAAGTTCATTTACTTCTCTTTTTCTTGAGGTGACTTTAATATGCATCCACAAATACTTTAATATTTCTATTTTTAAGATGTGGAAATATAATTTCCTCCCCTTGAGTGTTGACTGGCCTTAATAACTTCTAATGAATTGAATGAAACAAAAATGTTGGCAGGTACCTTTAATTGGAAGCATCATAGGTATATATGGGTATATATGCATTTGTGTGTATATGACTATATTTATATATATGAATATATATACACACACATTTTTCTGATTCTTAATATTTAATATTTTTCATAATAGTTTCCTAAGTATTTAAAAATTAGATAATATTTTAACTTAAAAATTATTTTTGTAGGACGCCTGAGTGGCTCAGCAGTTGAGCGTCTGCCTTCAGCTCAGGGAGTGATCCTGGAGTCCCGGGATCTAATCCCACATCAGGTTCCTGCAGGGAGCCTACTTCTCCCTCTGCCTGTGTCTCTGTGTCTCTCATGAATAAATAAATAAATCTTTAAAAATAAAAAATAAATAAATATTACAAAATAAAAAAAATTTTTGAAAAATATTTTATTTTCAATATTTATGCATGTCTATTTTTCTTATTCTTTTATCAAATGCCTACAGAAATATTTTACTATTTCATAGCTTAAAATGGCTTATATTGGAATTCATAAATATTTTGATTCTTGTTTAATGGCTCTATTTTCATACCTTATAAGCCTCTTTGAATATAATTTAATTTATTCAAATTATTTTTTAATTTTTGATTTTCTTTCAAATTGTTTTAAAGTAAATATTATGTTATTTAAGGAGGTTTCAATATTCTGGAATTTCTGTATACTTTATATCTTTCAAACAGTTAAAAGTTAGAAGTCACAACATGTAAACTTTTATTTCATCTCTCTTTTTTGATCTCTTGCTCTTTTAGAACTAGAAATGTGAGACGTGTTTGGTGGCTCAGTCAGTTAAGCATCCAACTCTTAATTTCAGCTCATGTCATGGTCTTAGGGTCCTGAGATGAAGCCTCATCTTGGGCACCCACCTTAGAGGGGAGTCTGCTTCTCTCTCTCTACCCATGCCCCTGCTCATGCTCAATCTCTCTCTCTCTCTCAAATAAATAAATAAATCTTTAAGAAGTGTGGGGTGGCCTGTTTATTTTTTCATATGAGAGATAGCATCATTTATTTCCTTTGTTTTGTTCAGGATCATTAATTTTCAATGATTAGAGTTCCAAGGTGATTTTTCATGGATCACTGGGCTATTCTTTCCCTTTAAGGTTTTCTCTTTCTTTCCAATGGATGGAGAAATAAAAACAGGTTTGGAGACCACTGTACTTCACTTTCTTGATGTCACTGGACACGTACTCTGATGAGTCCTTTCACAGGCACTATGACAAAAGTCCTCTTTTACATTTTTTTTTTTTTCTGTTTTGTTGCTCTTTCCAGCTCTAGGGTGGTATTGTTTCAAAGAAAAGTAAGGTTTGGATTAGAGATGGGGTATAATCTGGCTGTTTAAGTCTCCCTACTCAAAGCCAGTGGAGCCTGAGACATAATTCAAGATAATTCACTCAAGCCTGTTATGGGACCTGGAATGAAACTACAGCTTTATTTTTTTATTTTATTTTATTTTTATTTATTTATTTATTTATTTGAAACTACAGCTTTAAAAGAAATATTTTCACTTCTTTTATCTCTTTCTCTAGAATAAATAACTGTTTTTTTTTTCAGTTCCATGCAGCTTTTGTTTATAAGGAAACATAGAATGTTTATTATAACATATAAACATGGTTATGCCACATATTGTTTTATGTTGTATGTCTGCACACATGTGTGTCTAAATGTTTAGTTGTAAGGTATGTCATATCAAAACAAATTAAATAACTAAAATTTAAATTGAAATTGTTTTATTTGTATGCATCTGGCATTTGATTCCTAGATATTTTAATCAGTAATGTTGTAACACCTATCCATCAATCAAGATTTAAAATTCTCTAAAGCTATTTGATATTAGCTATTTTAATAGCAGAACAAAATTACTATAAACACATTATCAGCATTTGAAAAATTCAGAAAACACTGTAAGCATGTGCCATTTAAAATTAAGATTCCGGAAACTCTTTCTTTTAGCCAGAACATAAGCACTGTGTCAAAAACAAATCTCTCAGTAGTCTTATACTCAAATATCTTGAATTTCTAGGTTGAAACCAGCATCATGTTGAAATTTCTTATTTCCATTTATTCTTTACATATTTATACATTTAAATTCAGATATTTTTAAAGTAATGGCACATATCCTTTATTACTAGCCTGTGTGTTCCTAAAAATGAATATTTTAGGGTGTCAGCTTTATTAAAATTATTAAAGTATAATATTTATTTTTAAAGCATAATATTTAATAAGAAAAGTCACAAATTCATTTTCAAAAGCTGAGCATGCTTCTGTCACTGGCAATCACATCAAGAAACAAAACCATACCATAACCCCAGAATGCCTCCATACCATTTCTTCTAGGCAACATTTACCAAAGGTAATCATAATCTTGAATTCCAGAATCATGGATAAGTTTTGACTTAAAAAAAAACATTTTTTAAATTCATTTTAGAGAGCATGCATGTGTTCAGTGGTGGGGGATGGGAAATGTGGAACAGGTAAGACACTCAAGCTGACTCCCTACTGAGCACAGAGTCTGAAGCAGGGCTACTCTTACCACTGGAGATTGTGACCTGAGCTGAAACCAAGAGTTGGCTGCTTAACTGACTAAGCCACCCAGGAGCCCCAGTTTTTACTTTTTTTTGAACATTATATGAGTAATGTCACATAAAATGTGTCTTTTGCATCAGAATTGTTTCACTCAACTTTTATTTGTGAGAAAAATCTATGTTATTGTGTAATTGATAATAATTTTTTATTAATAGAATCCGATTTTCTCATTTTTAGAGATTTTTCCATCCTGTTTAGAAGTATTAACTTACATAATCAAAAGATTATAATCCGTTATTTTTTAACCTTTATTTATTTATTTATTTATTCATTCATTCATTCATTCATGAAAGACAGAAAGAGAGAGGCAGAGACATAGGCAGAGGGAAAAGTAGGCTCTCTACCTGGACCTTGATGTGGGACTCCATCCCAGACCCTGGGATCAAGACCTGAACCAAAGGCAGACGCTCAACCTCTGAGCCACCTAGGCATCCCTAAACTTAATTTTTAAAAATAATCCACATTTAGCTCAATAACCCATTTGAAATTTATTTCTGGAGTGCCTGGGTGGCTTAGTCGGTGAAGCTTCTGCCTTCACACAGGTCATGATCCTGGGGTCCCGGAGTCGAGTCCCACGTGGGGCTTCCTGCTCAGCAAGGAGCCTGCTTCACCCTGTCCCTTCCCCCACTGATAGTGTCTCTCTTTCTCTTTCTCTCTCTTTCTCTAACTCTATCTCTCTCTCAAAAATAAATAAGTAAAATCTTTTAAAAAATGAAATTTATTTCTGTTAGAATGTGAGATAGGGACAAGAATTCCTTTCAATCCTTTTTGATCCAATTGACCTGGCACCATATATTTAAAGATTTACCTTTTATTTATTCATGGTAGACAGAGAGAGAGAGGGTGGGGGGGAAGAGACACAGGAGGAAGGAGAAACAGGCTCCATGCAGGGAACCCGATGTGGGACTCGATCCCGGGACTCCAGGATCGTGCCCTGGGCCAAAGGCAGGGGCTAAACCACTGTGCCACCCAGGGATCCCTGGCACCATATATTTAAAAAGTTATCTACACTCTTGCTGCAATGAAGTATTATCTTTGTCATATATGAGATGACTCTTTATATGTGTGTTCTTTGTGGACTGTCTCTTCTGTTACATTGATACAGTTGTTTCTACTTGCTTTAATTTTATGCTGTTTGAATAATAATCGTTTTATAATAAGTCTTGATATCTCAGTGTCTAAAAAGAACAATTTTTTTTAAATTTATTTGTGATAGTCACAGAGAGAGAGAGAGAATGAGGCAGAGACACAGGCAGAGGGAGAAGCAGGCTCCATGCACCGGGAGCCCGACGTGGGATTCGATCCCGGGTCTCCAGGATCGCGCCCTGGGCCAAAGGTAGGCGCCAAACCGCTGCGCCACCCAGGGATCCCATAAAAAAGAACAATTTTTAATATTTAATAATAATGTATACAATTTATTAGGTTCCTCAAAGTTCCATCTAACTCCTATAGTTTAGTTAATCTACTTCTAAAGTATTATGTTTACCTACAACAATCCTTACATGATATAGATAATATTGTTAGCTCCATATATTGATCCACTCTGGCTGTCTGACTCCAGAGTTTGTATTCTCCATCAATATTATACTATATCTTTAATTGCTCTTCCTTTAAGAATTTAATTGCAGTACCTCCACATCTCATCATAATTATTCAAGTTTCCTAACTTGAATAGGAAATAGTTATTCAATAGGTATTCAATAAATACCTATTCATCTTTGACCAAAATTTTAAGAAAATCTCCTTGACTTTGGCAATAACCTGGGGCACCAGGGTAGTGTAGTCAGGTGAGCTTCTGACTCTTGGTTTCAGCTCAGGTCTGATGTTGGGATCATGAGATGACCCCACATAGGGTTCTAAACTCTTGCAGAGTCTGCTTGAGTTTCTCTCTCCCTTTTCTTCTGCCCCTCCTCCCCATGTATACTCTCTCCCTCTCAAATAAGTAAATCTTAAAAAAAAATAATCTGGAAATATTTTTATACATGATATTAAACTTTTTGGATACTCAAATGACAGGAATTCCAAACTATTGCAGGTGCTCTGTATTATATCCATTTTAAAATGTGTAAAATTTTCTTTAACTTAGTGATGCAATGAAGTGATTTAAATATGATCATATATATTTACTCTCAAACTTCACAGAAATGTAAACTAAGTAATTTAATGCAAAAAAAATATTCAAGGAAATTTTAAGTGCACAGAACATGAAAATATTTGTTACAACAAATTTTTACAATATTTTCAATAAAACATACACATATTGATATATATTACTCTATAATCCATTATATGAACAGGATTATGGCAAAAATTGAGAATATGAAAGGAAAAATGACTTGAGGAAAAGTGATAATGGATTATTTTCTGTATAGGCTAAATTAATATGTCTTTGAGCCATCTAAGCTCTTAAGACCTACTAATTAGGTGAAATAGAAAATGTGTCTGAAGCCAGGGGAGAGCCTGGCTGAAAAAGATCCGGACACCAAAAAGAGGTTTCCTAATAGATGAGAAGTAGAAGGCATAGATGAGAGCCTGATTAAATTATGTAAAAGAAGAAAGTCAGTGATAAAGCATGCTAGAAGGTGAAATTATTAAAAGTTATTTGAGAGATAAAAATAATACAAGAATTATTGATGTAAATCACGTATCAGGAGATTGATACCTAGAAAAACACAATCTAGCTCCACTGACATGAGATACAAATAGCTTGAATCACAATGGGTGGATTGGCATTGAAAAGGGCACTTATGATGAGCACTAGGTATTACATGTAAGTGATGAATCACTAAATTCTAGTCCCCCAACCAATTTTATACTATATGTTAACTAACTAGAATTTAAGTAAAAAATTGAAGCAAAAAAGAAAAAAATATTATTTTAATGCCATATTCACTGTAAAAAAAAAAACCTCTTAAAATAAGAAAAAGATAAAAAGTGGCAGAAGTTGAACAGAATATTAAAAAAATTTCCTAAATAAACTTAGCTAGAGTATGAAATCAGATCTTCTCTATATTATATTTATAGTTCACATATGGAAATAAACCCTTTACTATTACACAGAATTGCATATCTAGTTCTCTTTTCATAATGTGAATTGGATGAGCAGAAATTGAATTTTAATAAAATCTGTTACACACGTACCATATATGTAAAGATTATCTGGCCATTTCATTTAAGATTTGGAGATTCAGATTGTACAGTCCTGTTAACTCTTAAAATGCTATTCAAATGAGCCCTATTTCTGTTATGTGTATGATAGTTTCATACATTGTTTCACTTAACTCCACAAAAAAAATTTAAAAAGGTATTGCAATATAATAACAATTCTGTAGTCCTACTTCATGTGTTTTTGCAGGTGATTCTGGCATACATTAAAGAAAATTAGATCATTGGTAACAAATACTGGGGCAAGCTGAAAAGATTCTCTTTCTTCCATTATTCATAAATGGGGAATTTATCTCATCTTTCCTCATGATATGAGTTTTGGAGAAATAAAATTGCACCATTATGGAAAGCTTTCCTTGGATACATTCAGGATTATTGCTAGGGATGGTAGTCTTTATAACTTTTTGTAACTTTGGTGACAGATAAAGATGTCCTTGGTGTTCTTCAGTTTTAAAAATGTTTCTTCTTATACATTATGTAGTTCTTTATTTGGTTATATGTATTTGGAATTAACTAAAATTTATTTACATGAAAATACATCATACATATATAGAAATGGAAACATAATATCTTGTCCTGAGAGATTGCATATTATGGATTTATGCTCTAGTAATTCCTCCCATACCTTCCATACTCCCATCAGGAGACTTCTGTTTTGTATGGACATGGTTTCAGAATCCTTTTCCAAACTACATTCAGGTATCAACTATGTTTAACTGTATTTGGTATAAAAGATGCATAACCTCCCTAAATGTTAACATCCTCACCAGAGTGAGTACATTTGTTAACAACTGAGGAACCTACATTGATGCATCATTATCACCCAAAGTTTATAGCTCACTTTAGAGTTCTCTCTTGGTGTTATACATTCTGTGGGTTTGGACAAATGTGTAATAACACATATCTACCATTGTAACATTATACAGATTCGTTTCATTGCTCTAAAAATCATTTGTACTCTTCATATTCACCTCCCTAACCCCTAACAACCACTGATGTTTTGCCTTTTCAAGAGTGTTATATAATTTGAATTCTATAGTATGTAAACCCTGCCTAGCTCTTTTACTCGAATTATTTTTAAAAATTGTCTTGTCACTTTGGGTAGACCCAATGATCTACTTCATTTTTCTACATATTCTACATTTTTACAGTTTACAACCTGTAAACTACTTATTTTAATCCCCTATATAATTTTATATTCCAGTTCTCAGTTGAAATGTTCCTTCTTTTGGGAAACTTCACAGAAATTTCCCAGAATAAGTTTACTTTCCTATATATACCTCCATGTCATATTGGGTATGTAACTTTCTAATATTTAATTTCAAAAATAGATTATTGTTCTTAATTGTATGTGTAATATCTTTTTTGTCCTGCATATTTTAAGCTTCATTAGGACAAGTATTATATCTATCATTTGCAGTGCTATACCTCCAACAACTAGGAATTACTATGAAATGTTTATAAAATATATTGAGTGACTAAATACAGTAGTGCCCATGAGTTACTCATGGCTTATGAGTCACTATGAGTAGTCCCCATATCATGGGGGTGGGAGCAGGGCAGAAGAAAATTTGTAGTAAATGATATTAAATAAATACATAGATAATGAAAAGTGCATTTGAGAGTTCATACGGAGAAACAAGCCTAATGTATACTTGATCATAATCTCTGCATTATATATGCAGTTAGGAATCATCAATTTAAGAACTGATTAAGCTAGTCTAAATAAAAATGCTAGGAAATGTTGGGAAATACATAAAACCATCCTTTAAAATTACATATATGTGAAAATATGTCAATAAGTAGATAAGTTTGCTTTTTTATTTCTATAAGCCATAGAAGAACATCTTACAAGGATAGCTATTTTTAAAAAGGAAGTTTTTATTCCACATTATGAAGTTTCCTCTAATTGATTTATGTATTCTCCTAAAGAAAGAAATATTTTCTTCTTTCTTCCCTTTATCTCCCAAATACTTTTGGATAATATTCTTATGTGTCCTTTTAGGGGATTATATACAGATTTTTAAAAATAGGCAAATCATAGTGGTATCTCTTTTATCTTAAGCAAAACTCTCTGACTCAAGTAAGGAAGACAGAAATAGAAAACGAGGTTGCTGACTATGGATTTCTGTTGAGCAAACAGTATCGCTTGTTTTAACATACTAGTGCCCAGAACGGAGCCAGACAAACAGATGGAGAATATATAAAATAAAGCTGTGTAAGCTCCGCTGAGGATGGATGGATGGATATATATATAGATATATGTGTATATCTCTATCTATCTATCTAATTTGTTTTCTCTTTACAGAAATCTCTTCCTAGTGAAGTTTCTTTCACACAATTTATGGCACAGGTGTTCCTATAAAGAGAGAGAGACTATAAGATAATATTCTAAGATTTTTTTCGAGGTTTTAAATGAATTTTTACCTTTCACACAGGAAATCCACAGACTCTCAGGCATCAACTTCACATAGATATAGACTCTATAAAAGTATATTTGGCTGGATACTTCTTTCATTTAAATTTCACTAATTTTTTTATTTTTTTTAAGATTTATTTATTCATTCTTGAAAGACACAGAAAGAGGCAGAAACAGAGGCAGAGGGAGAAGCTGGCTCCCTGCGAGGAGCCTGATGTGGGACTCCATCTCTGGACCCCGGGATCACACCTTGAGCTGAAGGCAGAGGCTCAACCACTGAGCCACCCAGGCGTCCTTCACTAAATTTTTAAAGATTAATTTATTTCTATAATTTATAGCAGACAATTATTCTGATTATGCAATATTATTTTTAAAATTTTATTCTTTCCACCTTTTGTCTTTTCTCCTACTTAAGCTATTTGCAATTCTATTGTGAGAGGATGCCAGCTGTCACTCACAATATTGAAATTAACTTACCAACAAGTTATTTCAAGTAGGAAAACTAAATCTTCAGAAATATCTTTGGTTTTAAGCAGCTTTTCATTATGTATTAGTAAATGAAACACATGTCATGACAAAAGTGATGATTATGCCACAAAGATAATACATTGTTTATCAAAATTTAAATTTGAAGCAAACATTCAGTATCTTCCTGTGGAGGCCTCAATCATATTGATTAGCATTCTAATGAATCTCCTATATTTCCCATCTAGCTTGAAGGTTTAACATAAGCATTTAAACAGACAGTCTCAGGATTCTTGGCAAGACGGTGGAGGAATAGGGTCCCCAAGTCACCTGTCCCCACCGACTTACCTAGATAGCTTTCCAATCATCCTGAAAACCTACAAATTTGGCCTGAGATTTAAAGAGAGAACAGCTGGAACGCTACAGAGAGAAGAGTTTGTGCTTCTAACAAGATAGGAAGATGGAAAATAAACAAATAAATAATCAATCAACCCAGTGGGGGAGGGCCCCCGGGAGGAGCTGGGCTAAGGCTGGGTGGCAAAAGCCTCCAGGACAGGAAAATCCAGTCCCGGAGAAGCAGGAACTTTTAAAAATCCGCACCAGATTCTTCCCGGATGGAAAGGCGCTGGCAGGGAACTCGGCCAGGATCCCAGGAGGGGCAGTGGAGCCCCCAGGTCCTCAGAGTCACTAACGGGGCGGGGGGTGGGGCGCCCAGGGGAGAGCGCGCTGCACACCGCGGATCCAGCGCAGTAAAGGGCTGCAGCGCCCCAGCGTGGCCCCGGGAGCAGCCCAGGCAGCAGCTCCGCGCGGAGGGGGGTGCGCGGCCCCAATAATGTGATTCCACCCGCGCAGGCCCCGGAACCCAGGGCGCCAGAGGACACGCCTAGGATCCGGAGCCTCTTCCCCAACAGGTGGAGGTGGGGAGGGCCTAGGACAGCGAGGACGCTCCTGCCCCGGGTGCCCCAAGCTGTGCAGATCGGCCGCTCACGCCCTGGAGCATCCAGGCCTCTGTGGACTGAGAGCTGCGGGAGTTACTTGGGGAGCTGACTCCAGGCTGGAGAGCTGGCCACCGCCACTGTTGTTGTTCCTCCTGGTGTCACCCTGTGCATGGGGGGAAGAGGGGGGCAGGGGACAGAGGCCTCACAGGATAAACAGCTCCCACTGGGCCGTGCACCTGGGGGGGGAGGGAGGGCATCTCCCCCAGGTGCACACACCTGAGAATCAGCACAGCAGGCCCCTTCCCCAAAAGACCAGCTGGAAGGACAGGGGGAGAGTAAGTTCTTGACCAAGCAGCACTGGATACCTCCAGGGGAAGTCTAGGGATTTATAGTATATAGAACCAGAGGATACCCTGCCTTTTTTTTCTCTCACTCTTTTTTTCTCCCTTTTTTCCAGTACAACTCATTTTTAGCCACTCTGCATGCAAAATGACTAGAAAGAAGAATTCACCACAAAAGAAAGAATTAGAAACACTACTCTCTTCCACAGAGTTACAGAATTTGGATTACAATTCAATGTCAGAAAGCCAGTTCAGAAGCTCAATTATAAAGCTACTGGTGGCTCTGGAAAAAAAAAAAAAAAAAACATAAAGGATTCAAGAGACTTTATGACTGCAGAATTTAGATCTAATCAGGCTGAAATTAAAAATCAAATGAGATCCAATGCAAACTGGCGGTCTAATGACGAGGGTTAATGAGGAAGAAGAAAGAGTGAGTGACATAGAGGACAAGTTGATTGCAAGGAAGGAAGCTGAAAGAAAAAGAGAAAAACAATTAAAAGACCATGAGGAAAGGTTAAGGAAAATAAATGACAGACTCAGGAGGAAAAATCTACGTTTAATTGGGGTTCCAGAGGGCGTTGAAAGGGACAGAGGTCCAGAAAGTGTATTTGAACAAATCATAGCTGAGAACTTCCCTAACTTGGGGAGGGAAACAAGCATTCAGATCCAGGAGATAGAGAGACCCCCCTCCCTAAAATCAATAAAAACCATTCAACACCTCAACATTTAATAGTGAAACTTGCAAATTCCAAAGATAAAGAGAAAATCCTTAAAGCAGCGAGAGGCAAGAGATCCCTAACATAAATGAGGAGAAATATTAAATCAACAGCAGACCTCTCCACAGAGACCTAACAGGCCAGAAAGGCTGGCAGGGTATATTCAGGGTCCTAAATGTGAAGAACATGCAGCCAAGAACACTCTATCCAGCAAGGCTCTCATTCAGAATAGGAGAGATAAAGAACTTCCAAGATAGGCAGAAACTGAAAGAATATGTGACCACCAAACCAGGTCTGCAAGAGATATTAAGGGGTATTCTGTAATATAAAGAGGAAGTCCAAAGAAATAATCCACAAAAACAGGGACTGGGGGATCCCTGGGTGGCTCAGTGATTTAGCACCTGCCTTTGGCCCAGGGTGCAGTCCTGGAGTCCCCGGATCAAGTCCTGCATTGGGCTCCTGGCATGGAGCCTGCTTCTCCCTCTGCCTGTGTTTCTGCCTCTCTTTCTCTCAATGTCTATCATGAATAAATAAATAAAAATCTTTAAAAAAAACAAGGACTGAATAGGTATTATGATGACACTAAATTCATATCTGTCAATAGTAACTCTGAACATGAATGGGCTTAATGATCCCATCAAAAGGAGCAGGGTTTCAGACTGGATAAAAAAGCAAGACCCATCTATTTGTTGTCTACAAGAGACTCATTTTGGACATAAGGACACCTACAGCCTGAAAATGAAAGGTTGGAGAACAATTTACCATTCCAATGGTCCTCAAAAGATAGCAGGGGTAGCCATCCTTGTATCAGATAAATTAAAGTTTATCCCAAAGACTGTAGTAATTGTTGAAGAGGGACACTATATCATACGTAAAGGATCTATCCAACAAGAGGACCTAACAATCATGAATATTTATGCCCCTAATGTGGGAGCTGCCAAGTATAACAATTAATAACCAAAGTTAAGACATACTTAGATAATAATACACTTATACTGGGAGACTTTAACATGGTGCTTTCTACAAATGACAATCTTCTAAGCACAACATCTCCAAAGAAACGAGAGCTTTAAATGATACACTAGACCAGAGGTATTTTACAGATATTTACAGAAGTTTATATCCAAACGCAACTTAATACACATTCTTCTCAAGTGCTCATGGAACTTTCTCCAGAATACACCACATACTGGGTCACAAATCAGGTCTAACCAATACCAAAAGACTGGGATTGTCTCCTGCATATTTTCAGACCATAATGCTTTGAAATCAGAACTCAATCACAAGAAGAAATTTGGAAGAAATTCAAACACGTGGAGGTTAAAGACTATCCTGCTAAAAGATGAAAGGGTCAACCAGAAAATTAGAGAAGAATTAAAAAGATTTGTGGAAACTAATGAGAATGAAGATACAACCATTCAAAATATTTGTGATACAGCAAAAGCAGTCCTGAGAGGGAAATACATCACAATACAAGCATCCCTCAAAAAAACTGGAAAAAAACTCAAATACACAAGCTAACCTTGCACCTAAAGGAACTGGAGAAATAACAGCAAATTAAACCTACAGCCAGCAGAAGAGAGTTAATAAAGATTCAAGCAGAACTCAATGAAATAGAGACCAGAAGAACTGTAGAACAGATCAACAAAACCAGGAGTTTGTTCTTTGAAAGAATTAATAAGATAGATAAACGATTAGCCAGCCTTATTAAAAACAAAAGAAAAAAGACTCAGATTAATAAAATCACAAATGAAAAAGGAGAGATCATATCCAATACCAAGGAAGTACAAATGATTTTAAAAACATATTATGAGCAGCTATACTCCAATAAATTAGGCAATCTAGAAGAAATGGACGCATTTCTGGAAAATCACAAACTACCAAAACTGGAACAAGAAGAAATAGAAAACCTGAACAGGCCAATAACCAGGGAGGAAATTGAAGCAGTCATCAAAAACCTCCCAAGACACAAAGTCCAGGGCCAGATGGCTTCCCTGGGGAATTCTATCAAACGTTTAAAGAAGAAACCATACCTATTCTACTAAAGCTGTTTTGAAGGATGGAAAGGGACAGAATACTTCCAAACTCATTTTATGAGGCCAACATTACCTTCATTCCAAAACCAGACAAAGACCCCACCGAAAAGGAGAATTACAGACCAATATTCCTGATGAACACAGATGCAAAAATTCTGAACAGATACTAGCCAATAGGATCCAACAATACATTAAGAAGATTATTTCCCGTGACCAAGTGGGATTTATCCCCGGATGTAAGGCTGGTTCAAGACTTGCAAAAAACAATCAGTGTGATAGATCATATTAGCAAGAGAAAAAACAAGAACCATATGATCCTCTCAATAGATGCAGAGAAAGCATTTGACAAAATACAGCATCCATTCCTGATCAAAACTCTTGAGAGTGTAGGAATAGAGGGAACATTCCTCAGCATCTTAAAAGCCATCTATGAAAAGCCCATGGTGAGTATCATTCTCAATGGGGAAACACTGGGAGCCTTTCCCTTAAGATCAGGAACACAATAGGGATGTCCACTCTCACCACTGCTATTCAACATAGTACTAGAAGTCCTACCCTCAGCAATCAGGCAACAAAAAGAAATAAAAGGCATTCAAGTTGGCAAAGAAGAAGTCAAACTCTCCCTCTTTGTAGATGACATGATACTGTACATAGAAAACCCAAAAACCTCCACCCCAAGATTGCTAGAACTCATACAGCAGTTTGGCACTATGGCAGGATACAACATCAATGCCCAGAAGTCAGTGGCATTTCTATACACTAGCAATGAGACTGAAGAAAGAGAAAATAAGGAGTCAATCCCATTTACAATTGCACCCAAAAGCATAAGATATCCAGGAATAAACCTAACCAAAGAGGTAAAGAATCTATACCCTAAAACCTACAGAACACTTCTGAAAGAAATTAAGGAAGACACAAAGAAATGGAAAAATATTCCATGCTCATGGATTGGAAGAATTAATATTGTGAAAATGTCAATGTTACCCAGGGCAATTTACACATTTAATGCAATCCCTATCAAAATACCATGGACTTTCTTCAGAGAGTTGGAACAAATAATCTTAAGATTTGTGTGGAATCAGAAAAAACCCCGAATAGCCAGGGAAATTTTAAAAAAGAAAACCATAGCTGGGGGCATCACAATGCCAGATTTCAGGTTGTACTACAAAGCTGTGGTCATCAAGACAGTGTGGTACTGGCACAAAAACAGACGCATAGATCAGTGGAACAGAATAGAGAATCCAGAAGTGGACCCTGAACTTTATGGTCAACTAATATTCGATAAAGGAGGAAAGACTATCCATTGGAAGAAAGACAGTCTCTTCAATAAATGGTGCTGGGAAAAGTGGACATCCACATGCAGAAGAATGAAACTAGACCACTCTCTTTCACCATACACAAAGATAAATTCAAAATGGATGAAAGATCTAAATGGTGGCACAAGAATCCATCAGAATCCTAGAGGAGAACACAGGCAACACACTTTTTGAACTTGGCCACAGGAACTTCTCGCAAGATACATCTATAAAGGCAAGGGAAATAAAAGCAATGACATATCAGATAAAGGGTTAGTATCCAAGATCTATAAATAACTTATTAAACTCAACAGGAAAGAAACGAATGATCCAATCATGAAATGGCAAAGGATATGAACAGAAATCTCACAGAGGAAAATATAGACATGGCCAACAAGCATATGAGAAAATGCTCTGCATCACTTGCCATCAGGGAAATACAAATCAAAACCACAATGAGATACCACCTCACACCAGTGAGAATGGGGCAAATTAACAAGACAGGAAACAGCAAATGTTGGAGAGGATGTGGAGAAAGGGGAACCCTCTTGCACTATTGGTGGGAATGTGAACTGGTGCGGCCACTCTGGAAAACTGTGTGGAGGTTCCTCAACAAGTTAAAACAGAACTGCCCTACAACCCAGCAATTGCACTGTTGGGGATTTACCCAAAAGATACAGATGCTGTGAAACACCGTGACAGACACCTGCACCCCGATGTTTATAGCAGCAATGTCCACAACAGCCAAACTGTGGAAGGAGCCTCAGTGTCCATTGACAGATGAATGGATAAAGAAGATGTGGTCTATGTATACAATTGAATATTACTCAGCCATTAGAAATGACAAATACCCACCATTTGCTTCGACATGGATGGAACTGGAGGGTATTATGCTGAGTGAAGTTGGTCAATTGAAGAAGGACAAACATTATATGGTCTCATTCATTTGAGGAATGTAAGTAGTGAAAGGGAATAAAGGGGAAAGGAAAGAAAATGAGTGGGAAAAATCATTGAGGGAGACAGAACATGAGAGACTTCTAACTCTGGGAAATGAACAAGGGGTGGTGGAAAGGGGGGTGGGTGGGAGGGATGGGGTGACTGGGTGACGGGCACTGAGGGGGCACTTGATGTGATGAGCACTCGGTGATACACTACATATTGGCAAATTGAACTCCAATAAAAATTTTTTAAATTTTTTTTAAAAATTAAAAAAGATAAACTGACAGTCTCAATGAGACTTTGAGTCTATGATCAGTAATAACCCTGTGAAGTTAGGATCTAGGCAAAAGTCATATAGAGATCTTATTCATTCATTCATTCATTGCTTAGTTGGATTGGAGAACAGTATATTTTGTCAAAGGTTAGCAAAATACAATATCCAACATCCATGAATGAGCATTGGCAGAGCTCAGAGTAAAGTCAATACTGTTTTTCAAGTTGATTCTTGTAATCATAATACTTGATATAATAAAAGTTGGCAATCTGGAGTCTCATACTGCAGAAATTTTGATGGGTTCATTCTTAACCATCTTTATTAATAAACATTCCATCTTTCTATTTAATCAAACCAAAAAGCTCAGTCTTTTTTTATTTTCCTATTGTCTCATATACTGCTTCTAAACCATGAAATTGCATCTACAAAACAACCACTTTGTCTACCACTTTCTGTAATGCTACCATGCTGCCTAAGCCTTTTAAACTCACCTCCTGCAAACTGGTTTCAATACAACAACCAATGTGATCCTTCAAAGACAGATCTAGCCATCCTCTGCTCAAAATCCTTCAATGTCTCCCTTTCAAAGGGAGAGGAAAATGTCTCCCTTTCAAAGAGAAGGAAAAACCAAGTTAAGACCCTCCCAGTGGTCTGTTATATTTGACTATAATAGGACCCTTAATTGCTTCTGATTTTGTCTTCTATTCGCTTTTAATCACCAGGTCACCTATATCATCTCCTTGAAGTGCTTAAACATTTCAGGTATATCCAGGTATGTCCCAGCCATAAAGCCCTTGCATTGCATACCCCCTCTACTTGGTCAGAACTTTCCTCAGATATTTACATAGCCAGGGACTTCTTTTTTAAGTCTTTGCATAAATGCCATCTTCTCAAAGAGCTCCACCTTTACCATCATATTTAATAAAGCTGTGACCTTTCCCCATCCCCTCATAGATTGTCATGTTTGATTCAACTTACCCTTCTCTATTTATTTCCCTCAGTGACAGTATAACCTTCTAGTTTGCTATGCAATTTATTGTTTATTATGCTGTTTATATAAGCTTCACAGGGCAAAGATCTTTTTAATCTGTTTTGTTCAATGATGCATTTCAAGTGCCCAGAACAGTAACTCTAATGTGGTAGTCATCCAATAAGTATCCAAGAGAATGAATGAAAGGATGATAACCCAGCATCTGCATCTTGATTGCTTGCTGAATATGAGATTTTTTTTGTAGTGACTCTTGATAGCAGAGGGCAAACCAGATGGTCAGAATGTTCACTAACTGCGGTGAAGCATTTTATAGTACATCTTGTTAGACTGAGGTACAAATTGGTGGTTGCGCTTTGCATTTCTATGGAGACAGGGTGTATTCTGGAATCCAAATAATGTATTAACTCATGACAGTATATATTTTCTTTTAAATTTGTCATTAATGATTCATAGGCTTTTTACACAATAGTAAATTTAGGAATAGTAAATTTAGGTGGGTTAAATATGAAAATATCTTAAATGTTTTACGTGTCAATACTCATGACAAAACTCCTAGAATTTGGATAATGATAAATTATTTGATAACAATTTAAACAGTAGTGTGATGGAATTAAATATAATACCCTTTATATTATGTGGTATCAAGAAATCACATATGTACACCCAAATGTAGCTGCATCTGGGAACCATAAAATATCAGAAGAGATGACCTTAAAAATAAGTAAAATATCTGAATTTTATCATTTAAGTGATTTTAGCTAAGTTTTACTATAATAGTTCTTATATTTGTAGAATACTTAAAATTTTTCCTTTGGAATGACAATGAGCCTTAACAGTGGATATTTTCTGATACTGCATAGTTTCAAATAACCCAGTAAAATAAATAAGGTTTCTCTCCGAGACCCTTGGTATATAGGAAGCAGAGAAGCACAAGGAAATTTTAAAATCTTTAACAAAGGGGGATAATTTTACATCTTCTCACCTTAGATAAATTAAAAATAAAAGTCCATATGCTTTCAAATACATTATCAGTGAATACTAATTCTTGATTTTGCTGATAATTATTTCTCTGCCTTTTTCAAATAGTAAAGATAGTAATAGCAGCAGTAGCGTCAAGAGCAGAAACAGCAATAAAATCGCAATGAGTGTTTACTATGTGCCAGTCATTATGTTAAATGCTGTACATATGCCAGTTTTTCCTAATTCTTGGGAATAATACTAAGATGACTTTTGAAATTGAAGACTTTAAAAAAATTATTGTGAAGCTCATGGAAAGAAAATGTCATAAAGCAGTATCATTTGAAAATAGAAACTATTTCCTTACTATAGAGATTATTTATCTCCGTTGAAATTTATTTGTGAGAATTTTTTGCTATCTATATCTCTGTAATAGATGTATATCTATATATGTAATAGATCAATCTGTCCACTGATCAATGTCACCCACAAAATAAAAAATATATAAAATGAACTTGCATTAAGACTTACTGAATATGGGGATTCCTAGGTGGCTCAGCAGTTTAGCGCCTGCTTTTGGCCCCTGTAGACCAGGGATTGAGTCCCACATCAGGCTTCTGGCATGGAGCCTGCTTCTCTCTCTGCCTGTGTCTCTGCCTCTCTCTCTCTCTCTCTCTCTCTCTCTCTCTCTGTCTGTCTTTGTGTATGTCTTTCATGAATGAATAAATAAAATCTTTAAAAAAAAGACTTACTGAATACTAGTAAGGATTCTTAAGGTTTTGTTACATACATTTTAGTAAATATCATTTTGAGAGTCTATGACTCAAAACAATTATGCCCATATGATAAATTTCAGGAAAGGAAGAGTTCAAATGACATGATAACATCTGAACTTTGTTATTTATGGTTTGTACTGGGACTCAATCAAGCTAGATTATTAGAATTTTGTTATATAGGAATGGTTTTCTTTTTTCTTTTTTTATTTAAGATTTTATTTACTTATTCATGTGAGACATACACAGTGAGAGAGAAGGAGGCACAGAAACAGGCAGAGGGAGAAGCAGGCTCCATGCTGAAGGCGGCACTAAACTGCTGAGCCAACTGGGCTGCCCTATAGAAATGGTTTTTAAAGTAAATGCTAAGATTACTTTGTAATAAGAAAACTAGAATGCTTATTTGAAATCAAGCAAGCAAATTGATATCAAACTATCTGGTGAAGGTACCCTTAACCATAGCCATAGTATGTTCAGTTTGTAATTGAGCAAATCCACAGGGCTATTCTAATACTGAGCAAGGGAGTTTGATGGTTAGCCCCAAAATTGCTATTGACTCTGCCTAGACTAGAGTAATCAACATGTGGATTTATCAGTTATTTCAAATTAGTAACATTGCAAGATCTCAAATTTCAAAGTCATTCTAAAAGTCTACTTATTGAGGTTACTTTCTGCAAAAAATGTAGAGGTCAGAAAGAAAAGTATATTACAATTCCTTTAGATAAAATTAATATAACTACTTTTGAATTATATTAGCTAGTAGTAATAAAGAATAAATTGCTTTAAATAGAAAGCAGAGGAACTAATGTGGACATTCTACATAAGTCTATGTAAGAAAGTTTGTATTTATGTTCTTTTTTTTTTAAAGATTTTATTTATTTATTCATGAGAGACACACAGAGAGACAGAGACAGAGAGGAAGAAGCAGGCTCCCTGATAAGGAGCTCTATCCCAGGACCCAAGCATCACAACCTAAGCCGAAGGCAGACACTCAAACAATGAGCCACTCAGGTGCCCCTGCATTTATGTTTTCAGCTTCCTTTTTGACTGTGGAGATTGCATCAAATTTTGCATAAAATATTTTTTCCAAAAGATGTGATATCTAAGAAACAATCTTTATTCATACTTAAATCTTTTTTTTTTTAATTTTTTATTTATTTATGACAGTCACACACACACACACAGAGAGAGGCAGAGACACAGGCAGAGGGAGAGGGAGAAGCAGGCTCCATGCACCGGGAGCCCGATGTGGGATTCGATCCTGGGTCTCCAGGATCGCGCCCTGGGCCAAAGGCAGGCGCCAAACCGCTGTGCCACCCAGGGATCCCTTTATTCATACTTAAAAAATTACTTTTAATCAAATTAATTATGCCTATACTGTTATGGTATCATGGGATCTTATTGAATAGTGGTTAGTGCACAGAATCTGAAGCAGACAGCCTAGTTTGATATGCAGTTTCCCCTAATATTCTAGGAGATCTCTCTTTTTTTTTTATTCTAGGAGATCTTGACCAATACCTGTGACTCTCCTGTTCCTTAGTACCCTATATATGAAATGTAGGAAAATAAGAGTAGGTAACTCCTTACCACATAAGATTGCTATGAAGATACAATTTCTAAAAATGTGAAGTGTTTATTTACAACAGTACTGACATATAGTAGGGTTATAAGATTTAACAAAGATTATACTAAATATCATATATGATAAAGGTCTAAAATGCCATAGGATGTGTAATATATACTAAATAATATACTAAATAGGATGTGTAATAAATACTAAATACTAAAATGCCATAGGATGTGTTATATATAACGCATGATACAAATATATGTGAAACATACATTTAACATATATATGTCACACATATTTAATCTTTACAAATATATATCACATTGGGAAAAGTTGAAAAATAAAAATAGAAGTATAAGACACTTTTTATACACAACAGTTTAACACTGAATTAAAATGACACAACATATATGTTTATACAATATGGAATTTAATACATTTAGTTTTGCTACTTTGATATGCTCAATTAAGTGTATGGAAGTTTACATTCAGAAATTCATTATGATTGTAACTTCAACATTTTGTGGTAGTTTATAGTTAATTAATAACTTACGAATAGAATTGTTTCAGTAAAATAATAAAAGAGAAGGATGCTGGGTGGCTCAGTGGTTGTGTCTGCCTTTGGCTCAGGACATGGCCCTGGGGTTCTGGGATCGAGTCCCACATTGGGCTTCTGTATAGAGCCTGGGTCTCCCCCCTCTGCCTATGTCTCTGCCTCTCTCTGTGTCTCTCATGAATAAATAAATAAAACCTTAAAATATAATAAAGGACAATTTATATGCAGTTACTGATATATATTTATCTTACACATAGACTATATAGGATCACCCTAAAATCTGTTATGTCTATGTTAATCTCTCTTTAGGCCATAGCTTTATGTTCCCTAGTGGGGAGTTTGAAAAGACTTAGAACTTCTTAGAAGATGTTCACTCAGGAAGGAAGAAGCAAAGTTGACCCACTTTCAAGAAGAAATAATCTTTAGAGTAGCAGTGGCTTGATAGACTCCCAATTATGGCTACCTCAAAATTTGTAGCCTCCCTCCACCCCCAAAATTCACCATGAGAGCATATATTAACTTCATTTAACATTGTTAAATTGTCAAATTTTTATGAATTACAGGTCCATTTGGTTTTCTCAAATAGTCTATTTAGAAGAAAAATAGAAATTTATGTTTCAAAGCTACAGCCTGAGCAAATATGGACTACACTATTTGTATGTACTGGTTCTATAGAATTAATTTTTACCAACTACCTAATGAAATTTTCTGAAAGACTGAAAGTGTTGTTCAGTGAAAAGGAAATTTAATGTAATTTGTGGTAGAAGCTATGTCAAAAATGGTTTACTCATCTCCAGTTTAAATTTGCAAGAGGACACACAGATCTGGGGAGAAAAAAAATCTAAGAAGGTGAAAAAAGAAGAAAGAGAAATATTCTGTAATTAGTGCATTAATCAGTATATTAGAAGCAGTCTGTCCAGGAGTCTATGACATTTTCTGACATACCGTTGTTTTCATTATGCATTTTTAGTTTTATATAACCATAATACAAATATAGTTGTGAAAAGCAATCTGTTCACAGATTAGAGAAAACTTATATGTAAAATTTGCATTATTTGGTTTCCCATGGGTAAGAGTCTAAAATTCTATAGATTATTTAAAGCTTTTCTCTCATCTTGTCAACAAGAAAATTAATTTTCAGCAGCAATAGTGCTTTTTTCCAGATATTTCAGTGTTATTTTGATTTATTTCTGCTTATCTATACAGTAAACAAGAAAATAAAGCAGAAAACAAAGCAACAGAATCAAACTTTGATGCATCCTCATGTCGAAAATCAGTTTTACAATCAAATAAGAGGGTGCTATTTTTGGCACTGGACTTCTATGGCCTTGTGTAGAATTAGATTCAAATGAGCCATAAGTCCCTTAGTGAGGAATTTACGACTCAGGAAAGAGAAAAAGAAATGTCTCAAACATAAGATCTAGACTGGACTTGGCTTTTGGGACATCATCATTCAGGAAGTTTATCTTTCACCAAAATACAACTCTACAGGATACCTTTTTGTCTACTTTCCAATAAAATATTACATTTATCTCGACCTAAATGAAAGATGTCTAATAACCATAAAGGTGAACTAATTTATTAACTTATTCATTTATTCAACCATGCAATGCACATTTATTGCATCCTCCATTCCATTATATATTAGGGATGTAAAGGAGAAAAGAGACATATTCTATGCTCAAAGAGTTCACAATTGTAGATGGAACAAAAATGAAAAGAAAAATTAATTAAAATGTGATATAGAATGTGAAATTATATAACTTGTTTTAGTTAAAGAATAGAGTATGGATAATCCTGTTGTAGTTATCAAGGAGAGTTTTATTGAACATTGGATCCTTGATGGAGTGAATAGGACTCATTAGGTAATAAAATATATATCTTACCTGGGCACCATGTTAATAAACCTATGAAAATACATTAAATTTTAATTTTTAATGTCTATATTATTTTTAATAATTATATTATTAAATTAAACATGTTTATCAAGATTAGAAACATTTCAACATGATTTACATTCTCTGAAAAACCTAATTTATTTAGTGGTAAGGGAAATTATGTTGAAAAATCTAATAAGGGAATACAGAGTAGACATTTACCTATTGAAGAAATAAAATTTAACTGATTACTCTCTTTGAATCCATATGGAATCTGAAACACCTAAATATAAGGGAAAAAAGTGAAGTTGGGGAATTTTTAAGAGGGAAATACCATGAAAATCATCTAGTAAAAACAATAATTTTGCTATTTTTAAATTTATTTATTTATTTATATTTATTTATTTATTTATTTATTTGAGAGAGAGCACAAGTGGGGGGGTCAGGGGGAGAGAGACAAGCAGACTCCCTATTCAGCAGGACCCTGAGATCATGACCTGAGCTGAAGGCAGACACTTAACTAAGCTACCCAGGTGCTCCCCAAACAATAATTTTGTAAATGTCAGAAAAGTTCTGATTCATAAGTTGAATAGCAAATGGAGATTCTTTAATATATTGTCATAGCGTTAGGCAGAGACACTTAACTACATAATCCCTCAAAATGTCCCATCTATGAAAACTAACTGGTCTTAATAAACACATATGGCTAAAAATGCTGTGCATCGTACACACTAGTCTTTGTTTTACCTGTTAAATTGGCAAGGAGTCGAGTTAGAGTACTTTTTAAATTTGCTTATTGCTATGAAATTTTTGTAATGAATACATTATTAAGAAAATAATCATAGAGTTCAAAGTGCCAGACACATGGGTGTTGCTAGCTGGTTGGTGCATTTGTATTAAAATTCAGGATATCGTAAAATATAAAGAAAATAGAAAATTGAAAAGTGAATAGTTAAAAGTAAAGAAACTCTACTGCTAATATTTATTGGCAATAGTTTTAAATATTTGTATTAATAAATTTAAAATTTCGTTGTGGAGAATGGAGACATTTCAACATGATTTATATTCTCTGAAAAATACAATTTCCTTAGTGGATAAGGGTATAATTTTATTAAAGAATATAGTTAGGGGCACCTGGGTGGCTCAGGGATTAAGGATCTGCCTTTGGCTTAGGTCATGATACTGGGGTCCTGGGATTGAATCCTGTATCAGGCTCCCTGCAGGGCGCCTGCTTCTCCCTCTGCCGATGTCTCTGCTTCTCTGTGTGTGTCTCTCATGAATAAATAAATAAATAAATAAATAAATAAATAAATAAATAAATAACTTAAAAATAAGAATTAAAAAAGCAAAGAATCTAGTTTTAAAAAGGTGATATGGATGATTATCTGTAGAAGAAACAGGGCTTGTTATTTTCTTTGAACCCACCTGTAATAATAGGTGTCTTATTATCCTAGGAACCTGAATAATCCTTAGAATTCCATATTTCTTTGCTAATTCTCAGTAAGTGGCGATGGTGATGTCAGTTACAATATTTGGTCTGCCATGTCAATTTGCAGGTAGAAATAAAGACCACTAGTCACTGGAGAGTTATGCTTTGTAGCACAAAAGTTTTCCCTGTTTCTTAAGTTTATTATTTGTCCAAGAGTCATACCCATGATCTGTGTTTTGTTGCAAAAAAGTTTTCCCTGTTTGTGAAGATTATTCTTTACCCAGGAGTCACACTCATGGAAGAAGATCAAGTACTAGCATATTCTGCCAAAACATGATAAGAGCTAATACACTTGCAGATATACCCCAAGAGGAACTCTGGATTGAGATCAACTATGAGCAAACAGCTATTACTATTAATCAGCCTAAAGAGTATACTGTTAGAGAGGAAGGAAATACTCTAGAGAGGGAAATAATATGGAGGCAGACTGAATACTGGTGTCTTGAGCAAAAATTATTTTGATTTCTATGAGAAAATAGATTTCAGGAGACTTATGTGCATTTCTAAAAATATCCATCTCTTGGTAGCTATCAGAATTGTACTATAAAAACTAGCCTGGTTCTACTGGTACTACTCCCATAATTCCAATGTTTTAAAAAATACATATAACAGATTTGGTTTATGAGTAAGCTTAGTGAGGTCAGGAGTCTGCCTTAACCCATTAATATATCTTCAGGGCTTTAAACAATACTTCTCATAGAATGAATGAATCAAACTATCAGATAAATAGTAGATTTCAATGTAGATTTATTGAAATGTAGATTTCAAATGTAGATTTATTTCAAATAAACTGGAGAATTTACACTACTGCTTTGATTGACTCTATCTGAATGCTTTTCCTTTTTTAGTCTATAGATTTCTTTAGGTGACATAAAATTATGCAGAAAAGAAACACCCCGGAAATATTGAATCAAGTAAAGCAAACACAAAAGCCTTAAGTGTTTTCATACTTGTAAAAATGAAAAATTTTTCTCCCTCTGGCTCATAAGGTTTGTTTAATTATATGTAATTTCCTGAAGTAATAATAAAAAAAAACACCTAATAATACTCATAGGTAGATTTATTAAATTTTAAATTAAATTATTATATTTCTTCTTCATCTTATTCTATGAATAAACATCTATGGCATTTGATTTTAAGGTATCTTTACTATTTATTTAGCTGTGGAGTATTGGGTTATATTTGTTAAAGTATGTAAATTTGCCTAGATTAACATTCTAAATCTGTAAAATTAGGCTTAAATTATTAAAACATGCCATAGCCGTTTTGTGATGATTTAAATAAGACATAACTGAGTGTGACAAGCATGTTGCTCCTTTGCTTTTCTTTTTCAAAAATGTCAATCATATTTTGAACTATAAGTTATCTGTGGGCAGCAATTGTGTTTTGAGTGTGCTATGATAAAGTGCACTTTTGAATATATCTTTGAGTCACACTGAAGAATCTAAAATTGAATTAATATGAAATTATTAATGACTGACTATTTGCTGGGGTGTTTACTTTGAGAGGCATTATACTTTTGAGTGGAGCAAGATTTTCTTCACTACTAAAAGTAAAGTAGTAAATTTCTGCTAAAGTCCTATAAAAATATATACATTAATTTTCAGACTAGCCCTTTAAATAAATACTAGAAAAAATATATTTCAATTGTGGCAATACAAAAATGTCCTAATTCTGTGAATTGCTCCAAATGGTCCTCGGGGTACCAAAATTTGTTCAGGGAAATGGGATAAAGAGTAGCATATTAGTATCTTGTTAGAAATGATTTTAAAGGCTTATGTTAGCATTATTCATTTTGCAGTAAATGGCACAGCCAGGTTCAATTAGAAATAAAAGAAAAACTAAACATTTTTCAGGGCACTTAGATTTGACCTTTATATTTTCCCTATTCATTGTTCTCTCAACTTCAAATGTAGGTGCTTTTCCCTTTTGCCTAATAAAACCTTCCCATTTTTGCCGCAGTGACTCTTCCAGGACTATTTACTACTCAAGACACTATTATATAAGCTCATTTTATCTTCCTCATGTATTTTTCTTAGCAATTGTTACAGTTACAGTTGTCCTGTGTGAGTATGTGTGATATATGTATGTTGTGTATGTATGTCTATGGCTGAGTCTATGATGGTAATATATTTTTGTTTAGAGTCGCCATTGTATTTCATTATAATGTTTGGTACAGCATTTGGCAAAAAGTAGGACTTCAGTTATTTTGAATTTTGTTTCATCTATGTATGAAATATTACAGAAAAGTACTATCATTGTTATTAATTGTAGCCCTTTTAAATCTATTGATATTTTTCTTTTTTGTTTTATGCATATAATTTTAAAACTTGATTAATATTTTATTTTTTTAAATTTTATTTATTTATTCATGAGAGAGAGAGAGAGAGAGAAAGAGAGAGAGGCAGAGACACAGGAAGAGGGAGAAGGAGGCTCCATGCAGGGAGCCTGATATGGGACTCGATCCCAGGATTCCAGGATCACACCCTGGACTAAAGGTGGTGTTAAGCCACTGAGCCACCAGGGATGCCTTGATTAATATTTTAATAATGTGTTTTTTTTTAATCTTCACCATTTTCTTATTTTGCTCTGTTTTAACTGGTTTTGACTCATCACTTCTCAAGACCTGACCCCTACTTGCCCTCACTGCCTAAAGAGCATCGGGATCCAGTCATGCTTTCAAAAACCCTTTGTTCAGGTTTTCTTTAGATTTCTTCTTCGATAATCCTTGACTTCTGAGTTTCACGACTCTGTAATTTAAGGGAATCCCTGTAACCAACCACTCCCTGGTAATGGTTTTAACGTGCTATCAGTGTGATCCATGTAGCCTGACATCATGTTCCTGGAGGAGGTAGGACATTTCCCTTCCCCTCAGAATTCTGCTGTGTGGAACTCAGTAGGTTCCTCTGGAAAGTCACATGCTAGACTTATCCTACCTTTCGTGGTCTTTTTCTCATCAGTTCTTTGGGTCCTAATCTCTTTTTTATCCCTTCCTCACTCTTCATTCACTATGTCAATGTGTGCAGTTACCATCGTTTATTTAACTAATCTCATATGTCAAACTTTTAGCTGATTACATAGTCTTAGCTACTTAGCTGGTTTATAAAATGCACTTGTAATTGCTTTCTTGGATTAAATTCTTAGTTCTCCTCTAAGCCTTGGTGATTGAGCTCTAAATTCTCTACAAGGGTAAATGAATACACAACGGCAGTAAATGAGGATTTATGCTTAGTTCCATGAACTATATCACTGGATGAGCCGGATGCAAAAGAAGGGATTTGGTAAGAAAAAGAAACTTCTAAAGTTAAAAGGGCAGTTATTTGACCAATTGGGACTTACAGAAATACTGAAGAAGGATGTGGAGTTGGAAAGAAGGACGAATGGAAGAGAGAAAGGGAGAGAATCCTGTCAAGGTAAGAGATAGCAGAATACAGAGGATAATGTGGCCAAATTGACTTTCTACTAAAATTGGGTTAGAAGGGGAGGGAGTACAAATGTAAGAACTGAAATTTCAAAGATTTACATTAGCAAATTATAAATGCCTAAAAGAAATGACCTTGCGAATATTCCTCTGGATTCTCCTCTTACTCTGGCCTTCATATCATTTTAAGACAGTCTATAAGATGATTTTGATTTTCAACTTCAAATTGTCCCCTTACTTTTTCTGGCTGCAGGTGTTTTGGGGTCTCGTTAATGATAAGATATGTGCTTCTTAGATGCTAATACTTGGGTGTGATTTTTTTTTCACAGAAATCATCTTATTTTAAAAACACATCTACAGATGCCATGTATCTTGTTAGGGTTAAATAGTAAAATGTTATAAAGGCTCTTCCCAACAAATTTTCAAATGCATTCATTTATTTGTTTGAAAAAAGATATACTAAGGACCCACTTTTAAAAGCAGTTAATGCCTTTTCTAAAGGGCTTGAAAAGATAGCAAAGCAAATGCAAGAAAATGGAAAAAAGAACGGAAGGCATCTGGAAATGTATCTCTACAACTTTAACACTGAAGTTTTCTAGTCTTGAGCTCCTACTCTCAAAGAATGGAACTCCCAGAAAGTCCAGAGGATCTGTTGTTCACGTCAATTAATGCACAAAGTCTAAAGTTTACCATGAGCTTTACAAGTGATGAGAGAACCTTGACTGTAGCTTCTATAAGTCCCATTAAAAGATGGAAAATTTTATGATTAAAGTGATAATCCCTGATGGGTAGGTAATACAGTGACTCTAGTTATATCAGTAAGGTTTCAAAAGGAAGAATGGTGCTGAATTGACATTTATTTAAGTTTAAAGAGCAGTTAAAAAAAATGACAAAATCCTTGTAGTGACTTTATAATGTTACCTGTCAATACTCAGGCTGAATTTTGCCCAATGTTTAATGTGGAAACATTAACATGTCGGCCATTTAGTTAGTATACTAGTCCATATCCTAATGGCCTCCGGAATACAGTAGGCATCTTGCCCTTAGCCTATATCATAAATCTTGTGATTAAGCCTCCCCCAAGAATTGTTGAGGAGTCAGGTTGCATGGTGTACAGTTAGGCAGGAAAGGCACATTTAGAGTTCCATTGTGTTGACCCCGATAATTTTTGTTGGCCTTGATGAGACCCTCAGGAGTAGAAAATAGAAACCAGTTATCAAAGTGAAATAAGGGACTTTCTAAATGTGAAAAAATGCAACAGGATTTTTGAGAGACATGAGGGAACTGATAAAATCAGAATATATAGTCAATTCTTGTTATTCATGGTAGTTATGTTTTGTGAACATTGAATTAGAAAGTGTGGAAATTCATGGTTGGGTTTTGCGGAACTCCTTTTCACACATTTAGTTAACTGACCCATAAATACCCTTGTCTTATGTCCTTTTCTGTTTTTTTTTTTTATAAGTATTTATTTAAATTTCAGTTAACATGTCTATTACTGTTTAAACATACCTTATTTTATATCTATTTTTGTCTCATTAACATTGACATAATGTCTCTTTATATGTAGGATTATTATTGCTGTATATTTTATGTTTAGTATTATGATGGATTATGGATCATACTCTTTCATCTTCAGTCTGCCTATTTTTTAAAATATTGGCTACTTTTTTGTGGTTTATTCATCTCTAATAGTGGATGAGAAACAAAGATAATGACCAAAAAGATGCCAAAAATAAATGAGAAATAAAGGTAAATATTCCAAGAACACAAAACATATGAAAGGAATAGAGCAGACATCTAGAAGATTATGGTTAGTCAGTGAAATTTTCACCAAAACAAAGCAAGAACTTTGATAACCCCATGATGTTAGAGAAATCATGAACTCAGTTAAAAGTTACATGAAGACATGTCAGACACTAATTGTTTTGTGCATTCTTTGGATTCGGCCAGAAATAACTACAAACAGGAATACCATTGTTTGAGAAATGGTTGTCAGTGGGTTTCAGTGACTTTTTCAGAAATTTAAAGAGGGAAATTCCAGATATTGGGAGTTCACAGCCATGAGAAATCAGAACTAATGAAAAAGTCATGAATGTGCTTGGAGAAAGTAAAACCTTTACGAATTTTACATTAGAGCACTGGTCAGTGTGATGTCTGACCAGCAACATTGCCATTAACTGGAAACTTGTTGGAAATGCAAATTGTTGGATCTACTGCCTGACTCCTGAAACTGGTTTTCATGGGATGATACTAAACAATCTGTTTTTAATAAAGTTTCCCACATATTTCTTATGTACTCTCAGTCTTCTGAGATCCACTGAGTTAGAGGAAAGAACAACATAGGGAAAGAATAAGGTCAGTCTGTGTATGTGTATATGTGCACGTGTGTGCACTACCCTGTGTATAGAAATACCACATAGATAATATAGTAATTGGATCTTGTCTAATGTAATAACATGTACATGTACCAGACAGTATGAAATCTGGAGTTGAAGGGGTTGCCAAGAATTCAATTTTTGTTTTCACAGCTAAGATATAATGAGCTGAGTACTGCTCATTATGGCAGTGAAGATGGGCTATTTCCTCAGAATAAGGACTCCTGAGTATTGATTAAGCATGTGGGCACTGAAATCATACTACCTGAGTTGAACTCCTAACTCCCACTTACTAGTTGCATGAAATCAGACCAATTACTTAATATTGCTTTGCTTGGGTTATTGAGTTATAAAATGAGAAAATCAATGATACTCATAGGTTTAATGTGATAGTTAGACAAATGAATACTTTTAAAATACCTAAAAAGTTTATGAAAAGTGCAGTTGACCTTTGAACAACACAGGTTTGAACTACAAAGGTCCGCTTATATGTGAATGTTTCAATAAATAGGATACTGTAAATGTATGTTCTGTTATGATTTTCTTCATATTTTCTCTAGCTTACTTTATTGTAAGAGTTCAGTATATAGTATATATACAAAGTATGTGTTAATTATTTATGTTATTGGTATGGCTTCCAGGGAACAATAGGCTATTAGTAGTTAATCTGGGGAGGAGTCAAATGGTATGTGCAGATTTTGGACTGTGTGGGGGAATTGGTGTCTCCAAACCCACTGTTGTTCCGGGTCAACTATAGTGAAATTTTAATTTTACTTCTTATTTTTCTGGATTCATTACTAGAATTAATAGTGTATGTATCCCTGGATACAATTACACAGATAGAGTCAGTCCTTGTCCTACTTTTCTGTATTCCCTAAAATACCTAGGAATTCAAATTAATTTCCATAGGAACTTTTAGAGTGATACTCAATAAACCTTGGCACTTTTATTTGGGACAGGTATTTCCTATAATCCTATAATCCACTTTTTCCTTTTGTCCAAAAGGCATTTTTCCATATTCCATCTGTCATTGGCACAGTCTCCTAATTTAGAAGCACAGAACTTTATCTTAGCCAGACAGATGTGCTTTGCTAGTCTTCCCGAGTGTAACAATGTGCCCTACACTCTATTTTCCTGACAATTGGGTGAAATCCCTTTATGTCTTTGTATGCAGGTTCTGTGAATCAGAGGGAGCTCTTTTACCCATTCTTTGAAGTGGGACATCCCTGTCAGTCACTGCAGCCTATTGCATTTTTCTAAGACTTGCACATTGATCCTTAATCTATGTCCCATGAAATACTGCTATTTTTCACTATTTCATTTGACTTGCTAAGTTTATGGTTCCAATTAAAGGATTCTGGGTCACAGTTATAGCAATTGCACACTGTCATCCAAAAGATCACAAATTTCATACATCTGTCTCCTCAGCCTTATCCACATCCCATCAATTATAGCAGTCCTATAAGTGTCTAACAGATTTCGACATTTATGTCTTCATTGGCAATAATCTTAAGAGGCCTATCCTTATATTCGAAACATGAAGATACTTAAAAGTTACAATCTGTGATGCTAGCATTGGGAGACTTTGAATGCCCAAATCTCTTAGCTTCTTGAATTATCCCGTATGCTTTATAGATGCTTTCAAGGTACCTTCAAATAGTTAAGATGGAATTAGGTGAATCCTATAGTTAAGCTATCCTGTGGACGCCAATGGGAGAGGAAATTGAAGGTCTTTCAGATTAAAAGTTCAAATTGTGATGATTGCACCTTTTAGCCTCCAAACTGGCTTTTACCTTGATCTCCCTAAGCCTGTTCAGTTCATCATATTGAAAAGATTATGACATTTTCTAAATCACCTGGGGGGAGTATTCCATTTCAATTCAATGGCTAAGCCATTCCCTGGGCCCACAGTTACTATCCTGCTGCGTTTAGTTCTTTAATGTGGAAGTAATTCTTATGTTTATAAAGTTTTGTGGCTTTTTAAATCCCACAAGGAAATCTCACACTTTAATGTGAGATAAGCTGAAAGAAATTATTCACTGTACCTCAACTAGTCTAAAAGGAAAAGCTTATCAAAGGAAGGGAAATGCTAGTCACAGCCACTTTAAACATCAGTAAGGGGACAGCACTGGAAAAAAAAAAAATCACAGAAAATAGCCTTTTGATGTTGAAAATTTTGAAGTGAGATGCCAAGTCTGAATCTTCCTTTTTGACCAATAACATTTTTATAATTTCAAATGTATTATGTATTCTCTGGAAAATATTAAAAACCAGAGAAAGAAATTGGCTTCACTTTAATACAACCATAACTTCTACACACCTTTTTCAGTCTGAGACTATGCATGTATATATGAGTATAAATGAAATCACTTCTCTGAATTTAGCATCACCTTATAAATCAATTACCTTGTAAGTCTATGCCATTATATTTTTGAAATGCTTATTAGTATTTCTATGGATTAATCATATTGAATTGCCATATTTTTATTAACACTGATTTTGTTGAATTATAAATTAATTATAAAGTTATGAACATCCTAGTAAGTCTTGGCTTACATCTTTGATTATTGCCTTAGGCTAAATGTCTAGCAATGAAACTGATAGTTAATGAAATTAACACCTAAATATATTGCTAATACCTCCTCCAGAAAGGTGGTACTGATTTTACCTCAACTTTGCCAACAGTGTGTCTTATGAATTAAAAAATAAACTTGTAGCCTAAAAAAGTAAAAGTGACCTCATTCCAAATTTCATTTACTGCTTCACTGGAGATAAATATCCTGCCTTTTCTTTTTCTGTTTGTTTTTTTGTTTTAGTTTTGTTTTTGATTTTTTGGATTTGTGTGTTACTTTAACATTTCTATTTTATTCATGTTCTTCTACCTTTAGTACACAGTTTTATCCAATACACACCATTAAAAGTGGAATCTTTATTTAGCTTTTATAGGTATTTTATATCTGAACTAGAACTTTTGGTAAAACATGACAGGCATCCTCTACCATTTCTCTGTTGATTTGTCAGAAGTTTAAAAGCCCTTTTAGACCCTCTCTGCTCACATCAATGTATACCTATTAGAAAACTTAATTGGGGGATCCCTGGGTGGCGCAGCGGTTTGGCGCCTGCCTTTGGCCCAGGGCGCGATCCTGGAGACCCGGGATCGAGTCGCACATCGGGCTCCCGGTGCATGGAGCCTGCTTCTCCCTCTGCCTATCACAAATAAATAAATTTAAAAAAAAGAAAGAAAACTTAATTGAATTGCAAAGAAGAAACTCACTTTACCGTGTTTGAATTAATTCTAGGTGAAGAGCAGGAGGCCTTCCTGTAATTGTTCATCATGTTACAAGAGTAGTTAAACAAAATATTATTTTGACTTGCCCTCTTCTTAGCAATGCTTGTATGACATGCTGGTCCAGTTTTTGTTTGTTTCCCTATTCCCTATAAGAAATATCTATAAATGTTATATTTATCTACAAATGTTATTTTTTCTGGTCTTCGTCTCAACTTAATATGCAGGCCAAGACATAAATTTGTAGAAGTCGAATCTTGGAGCAGCCCTCTTCAACTATTAATACTTTGAAAAAAAATATTGTCTACGCTTCTCTAGAATATTGAATCTCTATCCACAGATAGGAAACAGATATTTCTATCTGCTTCTCTGTAGTTTACAATTCTTAGATTTCAGTTAACTTAATGGAAATTTCACCATATCAGTTAGTATCATCCTCTAATGAGTTATTGTGAGGGACTGCATAATATGTAACAGTTTGTATGTTCTCTTGTTTTTTACTCATGTTTTTTATTAACAATTATGCACTTCATTACTTTTTTTTCTATTATAAAATGGCTACAGGGGTGATGCCTGGATGGCTCAGTAGATGAGTATCTGCCTTTGGCTTAGGTCAGATGATCCTGGGGTCTTGGGATAGAGTCCCACATCAGTCCCCCACACCCCTGCAGGGAGCCTGCTTCTCCTCTGCTTATGTTTCTGCCTCTCTCTCTCTCTGCATCTCTCATGAATAAATAAATAAAATCTTAAAAACTAAAAATAAAAAGGCCATAGTAGATACAGTAGATATAAAATGGCTATGAGATACAGTAGATTCTCATACATGAAAATGTAGATACTGGTGCTTGTATGCAATTGATTTTATGATACACTTCATACATTATTATAGGTGTTATCAAATTGATCCCCCCCAAATTGTGTAATTATTCACATTTATGACACCATATGCAAGCATAAACATTTTATTCAGATCCCTAGCAGAAATAAATATTGTCTGTTTCATGTTTGCCAATATGATGGGTAGGTATCCCATTTTGACTTTAATTTGCATTTCTCTCATTACCCTAGTTACTGGAGATTTTCAGTCATGACATTTTGTTCATTTCTAATTCTATTCTGGGATCTGTATTTTCATATATCTTTTGTCTATTTCCTATGGGATACATTTGAGTTTTTCTTCATGATTTGAAAATGTACTTCTTATTTTTTTAAATGTACTTATATTATAACCATCACTTATCTGTCATTTGTATATATTTCATTCTGAACAGACCAATTGCTAGTACGGAAATTGAGTCAGTATTCAAAAACTTCCTTCTCAAAAAAACTTCATGACCAGATGGCTTCAACTGGTGAGTTTTACCAAAAATTCAAAGAAGAACTCATACCAATCTTTCTCAAACTCTTTCAAAAAAATAGAAGAGGAAGAAACTCTTCCAAACTCATTTTATGAATCCAGCATTACCATAATGCCAGCATCAAATAAGGATGCCAAAAGAAAACAAAATTGCAGGCCAATGTCCCTGATGAACATAAAGGTAGAAATTCTTAATTATTAGTAAAACAAATTTGACAATACCTTAAAGGATCACACACAGTGATTAAAAGGGATTTATTCCAAGGATGCAAAGCTGGTTCAACATTTACAAATCAGTCAATGTGATACATCACATTTACAAAAGGAAGCATAAAAATCCTACCATCATCTCAATAGTTGGAGAAAAGCGTTTAACAAAATTTACAATTCATTTATGATAAAAACTCTTTACAAATCAGGTGTAAAAAGGATGTACTGCAATATAATAAAGAACATGTATGACAAGCCCACAACTAGCATCATACTCAATGATGAAAAGGTAGAAACTTTTCCTTTAAGATTAGGACTATCAGGGAGCAAGAATTTGCAAACCTGAAAATGATTGGTTGGTAATCTTTATCACTGCCTTTCCCAATGTTCCCATAAAATACTATGGTGAATGAATGACCCATATACCTGTAAGTATATTTTCTTACCTGGCAAAAGTGTCTTTCTGGTTGTAATTTAGAATATAGACTTAAAGTAGGGAGAGTATCCTGAATTATCCAGGTTGGCCCAATCTAATTATCCAAGCCCTTAAAGCAGAGAATTTTATCCAGCTAGAGAAAGAAGAAATAGGTATTCAAAATGTGGGACTCAGTGCCATATGACTGGGTTGAAGATGGAGGGGTCTTGAAAAGAAAGATGAAAGAAAAGAAAATGAAAAGAAATGCAAGTGGCCTGCAGAAGCTGACAGGCTTCCAGCCAACAGCAAGGAAATAAAGACCTCAGTCCTATAATTGCACAGAGCTGAGCTGAATTCTGTGGACAATTAAAGAAGTGTGGCAATGGATTCATCGCTAGAGTCTCCAGATATCAGGCCAGGCCAGTCAACTCTCTGATTTCAGCATTGTGAGCAGAGATTCAAGTGCACTGAAGTTCTAATCTTGAGGCAAAGTGTTCTCCTCTATAAGGTGCAGTAACAAATACAAAAAAAAAAAAAAAAAAAAAAAAGAATAGAAAAAGAAGGGAAAAAAGCAAACAAATCCTAAACCTAAAACAAAACTCTAGTAGCAAAACATTCTTGGAATTATAAATTCTAAAAAAATTGAAGAGGATGGACTATAGATTTTTGAAGTACACTATTGTTTCAACTTGACAGAGGACTATGTGATGTGAGTACAATACTTCTTTTAGACTTACAAAAATTATTAGTATATATGCTGCCGAACCAAGCACATAGGCTTACAAAAATTAATGCATGCTTGCCACATGGCATTTTGTTCCTATTAATATCCAAAAGGCGTAACCAGTATCCAATTAGTGTGTGTTTGCCTATGTGTGTACAATTTAGGGAGAAACCAAATATTTTTACAGAAGGAAAAAAGTAGAAACAGGATAATCTTTTTGGAAAAAATGCATATATTTTGGTAGAGGATAGACAAATAAATGATTTGTCAGGGAAAATGAAAACATCTGAACAGAAGAGAGGTGAAGAAGGAGCTAAATGCGATAATGGATGGAAAGACTAGAAAATGGCTAATTAAAATTATCACTAAATTTGGCAAAATATTCAATAAATATAATAGAAACACTTAATTTAATGTCTAGAATAAACTTCTGAGGTTTTCCCTTAAGGGAAAAAACAGAAGTATTGAAATGAGAGAATAGTTTTAGATATGAATAGTGAATCTTACTTATGAATAACAGAAGCTCAATACAACACAAATATTGTAAACAACAAAGAGAGTTAAAAGCATTTCCTGAGTAAAAATTACACAAAAACAAATCAAAAATTTATTTTAAGGATAAAGAAATATACCTAGAATATTCAAGTAGAAAAATGAAATGTATAATATGGGGAAATGTACTTTATCTTTGCAGATCTGAATAGATAAAAATTAATCATTGGAAATTATATAAGATATTTAGGTTTAAGAAGAAATAGAGTTTTGAGACCTCCATGTGATACATGAGCCAACAGAGAAATACTTAGTAACTATAGAACATTTATGACGTACAATTCAAGGAACTACATTTAGCTCTGAAGTCATTACTTATAGCCTTAAGAGAACTTGGGAATCATTGTACGGAGATCTATTCAGTCTTTTGGGGGTCGTTCAAATCATACCCCTAAAATAAGAAAAATGAAATTAGCTACACAAATTATGAAAGTGAAGAAAGATATTCTATTGTGGCATAAATTACTGAAAACCTAGAGAATTGATCTGTAGTTTCTTTCCAGAAATTTGTATGAAAAATAGCTCATCAGAATAAACTACACAAACTCATGAGTTTTTTTTTTTACCCCATTAGTAAATTCCAAGACTGAAGCAGTATACAATAGGATTAACAAAATAGTGTCACCAACTGACCTAAGTCCATTTTTTTCATGTGCAAAACAGTGTATCTCTACAATATGTCTAATCAATTCCCAGCTTTTGAACACCTAAATTTTGTCAATGAAACACATTTCTCACATCTAGTATACTAATTAAGTAAGCCACTCATTTCACCGATGATAGCAAATATCTATAACATCATTAAGCTTAGGTTAGATTTCATTAAGACTATTGATGATCATCCAAGAAAAAGATTAGACTGATAGTAGCTCTGTCTAAATTGCAGACATAGGAATAAATAAAAGCCATCCTTGAAGTTCTATAAATGATTAGATAGATTGAGTGTCCCTAAAGTGAAGACAAAATTAACAAATACCTACAATACATCCATACACATCAATCGTACCATGTTGGGGAAAAAATATAAACACAACATTACTGTGGGGTTTTATGTCAGGAATGCAGGTTAGAAACTGATTCTGTCTTGATCATTTTGCTTAATACCTGTGAGCCTCAGGACTGACATGCCTGAAATTAATATAATACAGAGCACCTACAATAGTTTTATGAATATTATATAATAAGAGAATGAGTATGGTGCCTTGCTCTTCACAAATCACAGTTCTGATTATTACATAGGAATAGTTTTCCTTGGGGCACCTGGGTGTCTCAGTTGGTTAAGGATCTGCCTTTGCCTCAGGCCATGATCCAAGGGTCCTATGGGAGTCCATTTCTCTCTGCTCCCCATGCCCCTCTCCCTGCTGGTGTTCTCTCCCTCTCCCTCACTCCCTCTCAAATAAATAAATAAAATCTTTAAATAAAATAAATAATAGTTTTCCTTGGAAGATAATTCTAAAATTTACATGTGAAAAGTAGCTTCATAATTTTGCACATAGCTCCTGAGACTTTGTTCCAAAGTACATAATAAAGTATTCTGGAGCCCAAACAATCAATCTCCCCAAATGAATTTAATAATAAAGGATCATTCTTAAAAGATTAAATGCAAAATCAGAATAAATATTCATCTACTAGGATATTTACACAAAACCACCCAAAGAGACAAAATTTTAAAACTAGACAGAAATAGTGACTTTTTTCTCTTTGTATTCTTATGTATTTCCTAAGTTTTTATAAGGCAGATATATAATTGCCATGAGAACACAGGAGAAACAAATGATGATGTTCATACTGCAAGTGCCTTGTTTTACCATAAACACTGACGAAAGAAATTGAAGATGATACAAAGAAATGGAAAGACATTCTATGCTCATGGATTGGAAGAACAAATACTGTTAAAATGTCTATGCTACCTGAAGTCATCTACACATCTACATACGTAATGTAAAAATTCCAATAGCATTTTTCTCAGAGCTAGAACAATCCTAAAACTTGTATGGAACCACAAAAGACCTTCTGTTTGTTCTCTTCTGGTGGTTCTTCTTCCAGCACTTGTAGTTTCCTCACATATTGGGGCTGATCATTTATATGAAGACTCCGGTGGCTCCTTTTGTAATCTCCATAGCACTGTCTATGTGCACCCCTACCCTCTGTGCAGTGCTCTCCTCTCCAGTTGTCTGTCCTAAAGATTCTAACTACTTAGCCATTCTTCTTCCTTCTTTCTTCTTCTTTCTTCTGTCTTCTTCAATTCATAGAGACTGCCAAGGATCCATTTGGGTTTTCCCTCCTGTCCTATATTCCACAAACTCTCTCCAGGCAGCAAATTGAGGTAATTATAGACCTCCACTTGTTTATTGCCCTCTTCTTAGGTATTACTGCCCTGTGCTTTCTGTAGTCAAGTGTGAAAGTGTTCATAGAAGTAAATACCCATATTCAACCTTGACCAGTAGTAGAAAGTTTCATGAACTTTCAGTTCAATGACCCCTGAACTCATTAGCTCCCAAGGAGTATATCATATACAATGAGTAGTACAGTCAAAATTCAGACTTACCAGTAATGAGATATTTTGGGTTATGGACATAATGGCATTCATCAAATGCTAGTCATTTCTTGATTGTCTTATAAATAATAGAATATACAATTACTGAAAATTTCTTAATAAATGAATATTTTTCTGCACACTGCTTTTTGACAGGATTTCTTTAGATATTTACTGAATTCTAGGTTATTGTATAGAGTTCTAAGAATATTGGTGGATTACACACATATTAATGCTAGGCATAATGAAAATACCAAGTCATAACACAGTCTATATAAAAGTAGACAAAACATTAGATTGGAATTAATTGTCTCAAACCTTTATACCAGTTGAAAAAGCGTCATTAGGCTAATTAAAAATAAAGCTTCATTAGACTAATTGAAATGTCAACTGTAAAGGCTGCCATGTGGTAAAATTGTTCTTGTGTGTGCATGTTTTATATAAATTATTATTTGTGTAATTTGAAATTTTAGACATTTGTTTGGAATGTTTTATATTTAAATATATTAATATATATTCACTTTAAAATTGTTTAATATCAATAATTGTGTTACTCTTATTGTGTTCCTTATTACATATAGCATATCCTTTGAAATGAACATGCTTACTCAGGAACTAGAAATTTGGTATTTGGAATACTTGAGAGAATTAAAAAATATATACCCTTCAAAATAAATTATAATATGTGGACAGTAAAGAAACAATGT